>NC_048595.1:282406977-282616977 GCF_003668045.3 Cricetulus griseus | reverse complement strand
CTGAAAGACACATAAGAAAGTGTTCAACATCCTTAGCCACCAGGGAAATGAAAATCAAAACAACCATCTTACTCCTGTCAGAATGGCTAAAATCAAAAACACCAATGACAGTTTAAGCTGGAGAGGATGTGGAGAAAGGGGAACACTCCTCCACTGCTGGTGGGAGTGCCAACTTGTACAGCCACTTTGGAAATCAGTATGGCGACCCCTCAGGAAAATGGGAATCAATCTACCATAAGATCCAGCAATTCCACTCTTAGGCATATACCCAAAAGAAACACATTCATACAATAAGGACTTCTGTTCATTGATGTTCATAGCAGCACTATTTGTAATAACCAGAACCTGGAAGCAACCTAGATGCCCCTCAACTGAAGAATGGATAGAGAAAATGTGGTACATTTACACAATGGAGTACTACTCAGCAGAAAACAAAACAAAACAAAAACAATGGAATCTTGAAATTCGCAGGCAAATGGATGAAACTAGAAGAAACCATTCTGAGCGAGGGAACCCAATCAAAAAAGACTAACAGGGTATGTACTCACTCAAATATGGATCTTAGACATAGGGCAAAAGATTACCAGCCCACAATCCACACCGCCAGAGAAGCTAGGTAACAAAGAGGACTCCAAAAGAGACATACAGGGGAAAGGGACAAGATCTCCTGAGCAAATTGGGAGCATGGGGGGAGGGGAGATGGAGCTAAGAAGAGGGGTGAGGAGGACAGAAGGGAGCAGGAAGGTTGAGTTGGGGGAAGAATAGAAGAGAGCATGATAAGAGAACCATAACAGAGGGAGACATTATAGGTTTACATAGAAATCAGGCACTAGAGAAATGTCTGGAGATTTACAAAGATGACACCAACTAACAATATAAGCAACAGAGGAGAGGCTACCCTAAATATCCTCCCCTGATAATGAGATTGATGACTGTCTTATATGCCATCCTATAGCCTTCATCCAGCAGCTGGTGGAAGTAAAAGCAGACACCCACAACTAATCACTGAACTGAACTAGAATCCAGTTGCAAAGGAGGACTGATGAGCAAAGGGGTCCAGACCAGGCTGGTGAAACCCACAGAAACAGCTGACCTGAACAAGGGGGAGCTCTTGGTTCCCAAACTGACAGCTGGAATATCATCATGGGACTGATCCAGACCCCAGGAACACGGGTGTCAATGAGGAGACCTCAGAAATCTATGGGGCCTTCTGTAGTAGGTCAGTACTTATCCCTAGCATAGATGTGGGCTTTGGGAGCCCATTCTACATAGAGAGATACTCTCTGAGCCAAGACACACAGGGGTAGGCCTAGGCCCTATCCCAAGAATATGACAGACTCCGATGACCCCCTATGGAAGGCCTCACTCTCCCTGGGGAGCAGAAAGGGTATGTGATAGGTAGCGTTTTAGTTGGGGGAGGGGGTGGTAGGGGAGGAGGGGAGGGAGAGGGAACTGGGATTGACATGTAAAACAATCTTGTTTCTAATTCAAATAATAAAAAAAAGAATGCCCGTGCTAACCACTTCTGTCTTTATGTTGTACACTGTAGACATATACAAATTATACACTTGTCAATTAAAAATAAACAGCAATAATAAAACAAAATTAGCACTCTAAACATTATGTCCAGGAAAAAAAAGACGTTAGGCACTTCTAAGTTTCAATATATGGGACGAACGAGAAGTCATTTGTGTTCTGAGGCAACCTCCTTACCAAATAAAGGGAAAGCCTGAACTCCAGGCCACTTATCAGGCGGAAAGAAAATCTGAACGTTTTCCCCAAGGAGCAAAGTTAAGGACCAAAGAGCTTTGCAGTCTCTCAGAGTAGAAATCACCCCAAGTCTAACCATCAGACTCCACAGCTCCTGTAAGGTGGGGGGATGGGTCCTGCCCATCACTCAGAGTACAGAGCTTCTGTGTTTGTGGAGGGGGAGGGGTAGGGCCTGCCTGTCACTCAGACTCCACAGCTTCTGGGCGGGAGGGGAGATGGAGCCTGTCCTTCTTCCATTTTCTCTGAATAAACATTTTTTTGTTGTTGTTGCAGCAGTTTTGTGCTTTCTCCTTCATTGGTCACCAGGTGTACTTGTGGATGAGGCTAGTACACCAGAAAGGGAAGTACATTGATTGACATCGTTGAGTTGGATGGCATATCTGGGTGTGACCTTCCATCACCTCAGTTGTGTCAGTGGCATGCTCTGGGGATGGATATTTGCCAGCCAGAAGAGAACTGTGATACAAGCTATGGATTGCCAAATGCTTTCCCTTACCCTCCCAGATTTCCTGATAGAAGACATTTCTCAGTCTCCTTGAGAGTAAGAATGGGAGTATCACTAGATTCTGGCCAATGGAAAATAAAATCACCTTTATTTTGAATATTAATTAAGAAATGGGCTTGTGTTTCCTAATGTTTTCTCCACCTCATAACCTGAGTCTGGAACACCTCATAGAAGGCAGATATGGAACATAGAAGATTCTAGGTGTCTGAATGATAAGGTCTCCTGCCAACGAAGATGATTATATTGAACAAGGATCTGGATAAAAAAAACAGTCACTGTATTCAAGTAATTGAAACGTTAGGAGTATCTGGTTCTTCCCTGTCCTGACTCACTTCCAACTCTTGGGACACAATGATATATTTATCTCTGTAGAAAAGCCAAAAGGATGTAAGAACTGCACTTCCAAATAGACCTTGTAATATCCAAAGAGACCTTGGGAAATGGTGGATCTGGAGCTCAGAAGAATATGTGTATCTGTAGATCAGCCTTGGACATTTCCAGAAGAGAGGGAGTACACAGAGGGAAGGAAAGACATTCTCTCGGGACAATACATCTAAGAGAAAAATGAGCCAGCTAAGAGCACATGGGAGTCACAGTCCAGGAGATGGGAAAGAACCAGGGAGGAGGGACATCTAAGGCAAGAAGAACGTGAGAAGTGTTGACAGCTCAGAGAAACCAAGGGAGATAAGCCTAAGTCTGTGGTCCAGAAGTGATGTCCCTGGAGATGGGAAAGAAGAAAAGTAGACAGTAATTGTGGCGCAAGGCAGAAACAAATTCTTGAAGTATGCCATGAGGTTGAAGGCAGAGAGTCTAGAAGGTAATTTTACAGTGATTGATAATAGGTCTTGGGATGAACTGATAATAAATACAGTAAAACTGTAGGTCACAAAAATAATAAGAAATGCTCAAGATGCATCATATACAAGTACAAATTTTTCAAATAATAAATTAAAGAAAACAACAACAAAAAATAAGAGCAGTGATCTCAAAGACTAAGTAGGCATAGGGGTAGGAGTGAGAGAAGGGGTTTTGGAGCTTCCATTTCTGCAGAAGAAAATTCTACCTCAGTATATGGAGGTTAGTTGGGCTCCCAAGGTAACATATCCAAAAGCAGGGAAAAGATCAGAAACACTGAAAGGACAGACTCTTAAAGCATTGAGATGAAAGTCTCCATCATTATACCAAGACCCAGTATTAAACAGCTGATTCCAAGCTGACCAAAAAAAAAAAAAAAATGGGAAATGACTCAGGATCATTTGTTTCTCACTCTTTGGCGGTCCCCTGGCTTTGAGGCTTTTCTTTGGACACTATACTGAACAAAAGCTACAGCCTGAAAGATGTAAGAATGAACAGGATTGGTGATTTCTCTAAAAGGGAAGTGTATCTCCCTGGTGTTCAACCTGCAGTCTGCCCACGTGGAACCCTAGCAGCCTTGGGAAACTCTATGGTCATACACGAGTGCCCTTTAACAGGGTACCATCAGGTGTATGCCAAGGAAAACGAGTTACAAATATAACAATAGCTACCAAAAAAATCAGCCCTTTGAGAGAGGGCACATTTATATAGAAAATTAAAGGGAAAATGGAATAAAATAAATACAAACAGGAGGCAATTTTGAGAGTATAGCCAGAAGATCATCTTCTTGGGGTTATTATGGGAAAATGGAGATAACCATGTCTCATGATTCATTTAGAAGGATTGTGTTTCGAGTGGAAATGATTCTTGGTCCATTACCTTGATAAGAGTTGCTATGAGACAGAGTCAGGCCCTGCTCACAGAGGATGGCTAGGAGAGTAAATGCATGGAGTGACCCAGCAGCAGCTTAGAAATGCTGACTCTCCAAATGCCCCTCCAGAGGCAGCAGAGCCAACGGAAGGAGCTGGGAGACAGGGCCATTGGAAGGGACTTCCAACATGTGCCTCCTCTTCATTTATTTCTTTGGTTAGCTTTGTTTCTCTTTGTTTCTTTGTTTGATATTTAAAACCCCGAGAGAAGCTATAATTAAGAAAAGTCAATCAACCTAGGGGTTCAGTGATTGGGTCTACAATGAAATGAAAAGATGAAAAAAATGTACAAATGATTCATTTACTATAAAGAAGGCCATATTCATTGAAAATAAAGAAAATAACGTTTTTTTTGGTGTCAGGGAATATCATTGGATATTTTCCATTTGAAGTAGACAGGGCATTCACCTCCCAACACCTGCTTTTGGGAGTACAAAGACTACGACTAAAGATGTTAGCTATTCTAACCCATCACACACATTGTATTCTCAACTTCCAGTGCCTTCCAGAAAAAAGTTCTCACAACTCTTGACCATCAATCACATCCTGACACCAGACCAAGAAGATCCTTATCTTCGCCCCCTTGTTCTTTACTGTCATCTGCAAGTGTGGACCTCAGCCTTGCTGGTGTCAGGGTGTGCCTTCATAGACCCTGGTCACAGAGGGCCGATATTGATACTTTTGTGACTCATCCAGGAGTACCGCTCTTGTGTTCATGCTAACCTAAGTGGTTGTTGTGGATACTACACAGGCAATATTATATTGACCTCCTGAAGGGTGTGTCTTGGTCTGAGCTTCAAACACTCATAAAAGGCCCAATTATCTTTATGAAGCCACAGAAATAACAGTTTCATGGAAGTCCTTGCTGTTTACTCTTAATACACCAGGCAGCTAATAGCGAAAATTGTTCTTAAGCAGAGAGATATTGTCTAATAGAATAAAAACCTCAACACGTATTCTTTTCTTACACTCTTGGGTGATAAAATGGAAAAAAAGGAGTCTGGGGCTGGTTATTATAGACGTTTCAATCAGAATGTGTAAAACACACTTCTGTGTCTGAACAGTGTGCCAAAGGGAGATGGGATTCTGTACTTCTATAGAAAATGACCCACTTGAGTTCACTTGTTCAGTTTAGAAACTTTGCAAGCTAAAGTAAATCCCTGGAGGAAAGTCCTCCAGTGGTGTTGGGAAATCAAATATCCAGATGAAAAGAGACTTGGTCAATCTTTGACAATGCCCACATCAAGTATGGACCACAAGGAAGACTGCTTTAGTCAGTCACCTTTGCTAGGATATTTCAGAATTGTCCAAAGGAGATGGTGTGTCTCCACTGTTCTATCCTTAGTTGAGCCAACCCAGCTGTTACAAACGTAAATGAACGAATGAAAGAATGTGGTATTATACATCTGAGAAGAATTTCTGGTTTTGATAGACCAACCATTGTTTTGCAAAAGTAAATACAATTAATCCCTTTATTGGTTCATTAAAGAAAAATTTTGAGCACCGGTTTCATGTCTTTTATATATGTTAAACTCTCTGATAGGTCTTAGGAACATAAGGAACAACTTTAATTTATTCACCCCTTCATTAATTATCAACCAAGTTAGGCTTTTCTGTTCTACCTGATTTTGCCTTCAAGTAACTCAGAGGGTAAATGCCCCCTTAAGTCTGTACAGTAGCAAGAAACTAAAAGCCACATTATTGTAACCTAGTGATTCCATAGCTAAGGGCCTCACCCGCTGACCTACTAGTGAGTCTTGTGCTTCTCCTAAATCCTATGCATCCTGCTGCTTTGTCAGGTCCTGCTCTTCTTACAGTCAAGTGTGACAGGCCGAGAACAGACATGAGACTGAGTGAACAAAATCATTTCTAACTATTGAGAATGAAGTCAGTAGGAGATCTTGGGTAAGCTTGTCCTTTAAGAGGGGACACACAAACTGAAGCCAGGGTAATATGTTATGAGGTCACCCGGACATATGTGGTTTTCATTGGGACAAACAAGAATGTTTTATTTGACAGGAGAAAGTGTTCTGGCTTTGGAAGTCAATAGGAAGACCATTAAGGAAGGCCAAACAATGCCTGATATGTTTTGTTGTGGTTGCTGTTTTTAGTTTTTCCAGACAGGGTTTCCTCTTTATAACAGCTCTCTGCAACTCACTCCAAAGACCAGGGTGGTCTTGAACTCACAGAGAGCCATCTGCCCCTGTGTTCCAAGTGCTGGAATTAAAAGCATGTGTCACCATTGCCTGGCTCTGTGTGTGTGTGTGTGTGTGTGTGTGTGTGTGTGTGTGTGTGTGTGTGTGTGTATGTGTTTAGAAGCTGCCAACACACCTTCTTCCGCTTAAGCAGTCTAGCCTTTCCATACTGAAGGATGACTGGATTCTCTGTCCTCATTCCAAGCACTCAACATCATTCCTCCGTCTTAGCACCATTGTGTATTGTGTTTCTTTCACTCCTTCTTTTCTCTCTTTTTCTCTTACTATGAATATTCTTTGCTTCAAGGCAACCATAAGATTTCAGATTTTGCTCACTGGTTTCTTTTTTGTTTGTTTTTGTTTTGTTTTCTGAGATGGGGGAGTCTCATTTTGTAGCCTAGGCTGGCCCTGAACTTGTGACACTCCTGACTCAACCTCTCAAGCACTGAGATTATGGGCGAGTTCCGTTAAGTCTAGCCACGCTATATAATTGCTAATTTATAACTACTTCATCTCATGGTGTTTGCGTGTTTGTTTTTCAAGACAATGTTTCTCTGTGCAGCCCTGGCTTTCCTGGAGCAAGTTCTGTAGACTACGCTGCCCTCAAACTCACAGAGATCCTCCTGCCTCTGCCTCCCAAGTGCTGGGATTACAGGCGTGTGCACCACCAGCACCTGGCCCATCTCATGTTTCTTAAGCTAAGTGTTAGCCAAATGAAACTATAGACACAAAACAAATGAAGAAAATTGAGTGAGTAGTTCCCAGAGGAGTGGGGGAAGAGGGGAGTCATCTGCTAATGATAATTTGTGTTTTAGAAATTCTTTTTGTATAAAGCTGCTAACTTGGAAGTGTCCGCTCTTCCACAATGATCCACAAACTTTAGAGGGGATGGTGTAAGCAGCTTATTTATGGTGGGCTTATATCTGTCACTTATTTTCTGGCCCATTATGAATCTCTGCATTTACCACCCTTCATTGTAAGAGAAGACAATAATTTTGGGGATCAGTTGCATAGTTTGTTACTAAGTTGTTTTAAAAGCCACACAGTGCAGGAGAAGGTGCTTAAGTATACTTAGTAGAATGTGACACAAAACCAAGAGAAATCCACATCATCAAGGGTAAGGTTCCCAATCACCCATATGGCTTCAATAGCCAAACAGGCTCCTTCTACCCCCACTGCGACAGGAACTTGTCGCAGTCCTGTTCAGTGCAGCTTTCAAGAAAGAAGTACTGGGCTGTACAGATTCTCCTCTGGATAACTGTGTTTACCCTTCATCATTACTATGGCAAGCACTCCAGCCCTTGCAGCCGCTGATGACATATTTCCCAAGTCACAGCTTCAGGCCACAGAACACACAGAGATCATACGGTCACCTTCTAGGACAACATGATAGTGAGTCGACGTCATTGTTCTAATTTATTCGAAGCTTCTTTGAGAAACAAAAGCGAAGAGTCCTACCATTCCCTCCGTGATCGGCACTAAAACAAATGATCCTGGAGCCCGCAAATGAACAAGACTTGAGCCTACCCTAGGCTTTTAGAAAACCACTGTTGTTGCTTCCCCAGCTCCTAGACTGCCTGAGGACCCTGGCAGCTCTCTGACCACCGGGACCCAATGGGGGGTTAAAATGGATTCTGAAGCAAGGTAAACAGGGCTCCTCCCAATGTGGAGAGCGCCAGTCTGCTGAAAGCTAATGAAGCCCTTGAAGCAGTGTCCTTCTCTTCCACCCACACTTTATTGAAATGCTTTTGAGTCGTATTGTGTTGTAATTACATGCTATAGAAAACTCTACAGACATCTGCTTCAAGGATTGGGCCCTCGACTCTTACTAAAACATTTCAATTCCATTTTCCTGGGCATACGCTCTCCAAATGCATCCAAGAGGGCCCTCCACAAGTATTTCCATTTCACATTTCAGAGAACTTAGAAGTAGTGCAGGTTCCTGGCTTGGCTGTGGATGGATGGAGGGGACTGTCCTTAGGAAGCCTGGAGGTTTCTCTCTCTTTCTTTCCTATATTTTACTGTGACATTTGGTTCACACAAAAGAATCTCGGTAATAAAAGTTTTTGAGAGAATAATAAAAAATAAACATCATTCTGCAGCAGCCTGTTTCCCTTTTCATTTTCTTCGGGAAAGTTGTTAAAGAGACCTATTCTTTTGGCATTTGTTGGTGGTTAAAACCTTTTGTGCATTGTGTAAGACATACTTCTCAACACTGAGATAAATTCTCTTCCGTACATTTTTAGCTTGAGCTTTGATGTTCTTCATCTAGTATTACGTTTTCATATATGAGGGGGAATCAGATTTCTTTTCTCTGCTGAGAGAGACATCTCCTAAGAAAGGACTTGGTGCTCCTCCCTCTCCCTGAGCATCTTAGTGCTCCCTGTGATCTAGCCCAGCTCCCGGACTCTCTTCTCTTCTCTACTTCATTAGTCACTATGTGTATTTCTACACCAAATCACATTGTCTGAATGGCGATACTGCTTTGTTACTTTCCTATATTCTAAACCCATTGTCTAACCTTTTGGGGTACATTTAATGGTCCTTGGCCTTCCCACATGAACTTTAAAATGAACATAGGATTAAGATTGTAAGCACACACATTTATAGGTCAATTTACAATGAATTAGCACATTTTCATTAATGAATATTCCTCATCATAGACATGCTATGACTTTCCTTTCAAAGATTCACGAACTGTCTTCCAACAAAGGTTTGTAATTTTCTTGGTACAGTTCTTACAATTTCCCTAGTAAATTTATTTCCAAAGACATTATAGATTTGTCGAAACTGCTAAGCATATATATAATGTGGATTTTAAAAAAGTTGGCAGAAACATACTTGATTCTGAAATAATGATGATGAATTAGAACACTGTCGAAATATTTTTATAAGGGCAAAATCAGAAAAATAAAGAAGTTCCTATCTTAGAATGTCTTGAAAAGACTATATTATCTACCTAATCCTTTATGTTATTTTTAAATGGAATTTTGGAATTTATAGGCACAGCTGCTGAAAAATTGAAAATAATCTCATAGGCTTTGTCTCTTCATGACTAACCAGTTACAAAAACAGAACAGTGTAGCACACAACCTAAAGTGTCTTATTCTGAGTGAGCTGAAACCACAAATATGCACAGGAACCACCTATTGTTCCCCAAAGTAGAATTCATCCCGCCATTAAAATCTTCTTTTGGTTGGGGGGGGTTATTTGTTTTGGAAGTATAAGTGCTTGAGGGCAGACAAAGTAATGGAGTGTGGATATGATCAAATATATTATATAATTATATATGCCCTACATTACATTTGCCAATATGTCAGATATTGGCAAAGAATAACATTTATGTGGTATTTCTGATGCCATCTATTGTGGCAGGATGCCCTGTTTCTGTTCATTCCAAGCTGCAGCCCTTGCTTGCTATTTGTAAGAACTGAGCATGGCTCAAGTTCTTGGGATTATAATGGAGGAGAAAAACCCAGCCCATGGACTAAGATATACAAGACATACAGTATTTATGGACATTATTGGGGTTGGGAATCAAAGGAAGGGAAAGAGTAAACTCAGAGAGGAAAAGGATTCAAAAAGAAAATATAGAGGAGGCCAGGAGCAGTGGTCTTTTGGTGCCAATGTGCTCAGGAAGAAGAAGATGAAAGAGGCTGGAGACATGGCTCAGAGGTAAGAGCCTGTACTGCTCTTCTAGAGGACCCAAGTACTGTTCCTGGCACTCGTGCAGGGTGGCTCACAATCACCTGTAACTCTGACTTTAAGAATCTGATATCATTTCTGGCATATGTGGGAACTTATCCACACACATACTGCTGTAGACACACACATGAATGTGCACAGTTGTGCAAGTGTGCACACACACTTATACACACACAAATAAAATAGAAATAAATCCTTTTTAAAACATACAAAGAGCTGGGCGTTGGTGACGCACGCCTTTAATCCCAGCACTCGGGAGGTAGAGGCAGGCAGATCTCTGTGAGTTTGAGGCCAGCCTGGTATACAGAGCGAGTACCAGGATAGGCTCCAAATCTTGAAAAACCAAAAAAAAAAAAAAAAAAAAAATCAAAAAAAACATACAATGAGAAAAGAATAGTCTTACAAACTGTAGTTGTAGTTAGCTTACACCCCTCACAGGCATCAACTGAAAACAAACTCACCCACTGCAGGGGCTTTATAATGTATTTAGTCCTAGGAGGTTTAGCACAGCTAATGCCAGTGGCTGCAACTGAAGCATGATCCAATGATGCTGAGTGGCAAGCTACCTTCACTCACTACTGCTCATAATAGAAAATGAACAGCTCCTAAAGGAAGAACTGACTACATGTAAGTTTTGTAATGAAAATAGAAAAGAAATAAATTCAATAATTCAATAGACACTAGCAAAGAAGGAAAATCAATATTTTAAAATAAAAGATCAAATCTCAATTCTATTCATACTGTCCAGAACATACCCAAAGAAAGAAAAACTGCATAGTATTTTTGCAATGCATGTGTAACAATTTGTAATAAAGATCTGAGAAAGAATACACAAAGAAAACTTCACATGAAACTTTCCTATGAATTTCAGTGCAGTATGACAATGACCTCATCATAATAACATTCCATTTCTTGGGCTACAAACACTCTATAGACAGAGCTACCATCCACGCCCCCTTGATATTATTTTATGAGCTATTCATCATGATATTCAAAAAGCTATAAATATTTTAATTATTTTTAGATTTACTCCTTTTGTTTTATGCATGTGAACATTTTGTCTGCTGTATGTATGTTTACCATGTACCTGCCTAGTACATGCAGAAGTCAGAAAAGGCCTTTGGATCCTCTGGAACTGAAGCAGTGAATGGTGGTGAGCTATCATGTGGGTGCTGGGAATTGAACCTGGGTCCTCTATAAGAGCAACAGGTGCTCTAACCACTGGACAATCTCTCCAATGGCATTTTAAAAATGTTTAGATGCTTAAGGATAGAAAGAAAGAGGCAAAAGAATGTACTTGCTGATATATGGCTGTATACTATGTAACCTGGAGGAATTAATGAAAGCCTACTTTGTATACAGGAGAACTTAGCAGGGTCATGTCTAAAATGAGAACAAACAAAAGTTAATTATTGACCAGTATAGAGAATATCCAGCTAAGTCACAGAATTGAATTACCATTTCTGATATTCTTACATTATACACATAGTATATAATAGATTATAAATATTGTATTTACACACATAGTTTTATGTATCCATGCAAAATATTTAGCAATTATCCTTACATACAAACATATTCAAGGATGCTTTGAACCACACACACAAATAGACTGAACAACAAAAAGAAACAGCTTGCTCTTGATAGCAAAATTCAAACCATAAAGACATTAGCTCTCCCTAAATGATTTATATTTGCTGTGATCATAAATGTTCTGATGGCTGGTAAACAAGTTAATTTTAAAGGTCACATGAAGAAAGAAACAAAGAATCACCTATTGAATTCTGAAAGAATCCCAAAGGGCAACACTAGAGGCTTATTTAAGACACTGGGGTCTTCTACAAATAAAGCTACGTGACTCTGATTTCTTTAGTTTAGATCCCAACTGCAGTTTGCCCTCCCTGCTCTCCTCCCATTCCCCTCTCCCTCGCCGCTCCCCTGCCTCCACCTCAGTCCACTTCTCTGTTTCTGTTCAGAAAGGGGCAGTCCAATGAGCATCAACAAAGTGTGGCATATCACCTCCCCTTGTATTAAGGCTGGGCAAAGTGACTCAGTATGAGCAATAGGTTCCCAAGAGCCAGCCAAAGTACTAGGGACAGCCCCTGCTCCCATTGTTAGGAGTGCCACAGTAGATCAAGCTACACTACCGTCACATATATAGAGAGGGCCTAGGTTGGTTCCTTGCAGGTTCCCTGGTGGTTGTTTCAGGCTCTGAGTTCCTATGAACCAAGTTAGTTATTTCTGTTGGTATTCTTGTGATGTTCTTGACCCCTCTGGCTCATACAATCTTTCCTCCCTCTCTTCAGCAGGAGGTCATCTTTGTAGATTTGTGGGAGGTTTTCCTTGCATCAGGTTTCCACTTGACCCTGAAATGCTCCCCCTTTCCAATCATCTCTTTCCATATTATCCTCCTCCACCCAGCCCCAATATGATACCTCAAGTTCCCATCCCCAACAGCCCCCAGTCCACCAAGGAGATTTCTTCTATTTCCCCTTCTCATGGGTCCCTCCATAGGCCCTCCTTATTACCTAGCTCTCTGGTTTTGTGTATTGTAGCATGGTTATCCATTACTTAAGAGCTAATAACCACTTAGGAGTCTGGGTTAGCTTACTCGGAATGATTTTTTTCTAGTTCCATCCATTTGTCTTCAAATTTCCTGATATTAATGTTTTTAACAACTGAGTAATACTCCATTGTGTACTACATTTTCTTTATATATTCTCTGGTTGAGGGGCATCTAGGTTGTTTCCAGATTTTGGCTATTACAAATTAAGCTGCTATTAATATAATTAAGCAAGTGTCCTTGTGGGATGATTGAGCATCCTTTGAGTATATGCCCAAGAGTGGTATCACTGGAGATTGAGGTCGATTGATTGAAAATTTCCTGAAATTTCCAAAGTGGCTGTATAAGTTTGCACTCCCACCAGTAATGGAAGAGTGGTCCCTTTATCCTCTTCAGCATAAGCTACTGTGGAATAATCTTTTTGTACACTGTGAAGATATGTCTCTGACAAAGTACATTCTGATTGGTTTAATAAAGAGCTGAACAGCAAATAACTTGGCAGGAGAGGATAGGCCAGACTTCCTGGCAGAGAGTAACTGTGGGGAAGAATATGAGTTGGGGAATTCTACAGCTAGATGCAGAGGAAGTCAGATGTTCAGTACTGAGGGAAGGTAATGAGCCATATGGCAGAATATAGATTAATATAAAAGGGGTTAATCTGAGCTGTAAGAGCTAGTTGGGAACAAGACAAAGCTAAGGCCAATCTTTCATAATTAATAAGAAATCTCTGTGTCATTATTCAGGAGCTGGTGGTTCAAAGAAATTTCAGTTACAATAAGCTGTCCTTTATGGTTTTGATCTTAGCCATTCTGACAGGTATAAGATGGAATCTCAGAGTCGTTTTGATTTGTATTTCCCTAGTGGCTAAGGATATTGAACATTTCTTTAAGTGTTTCTCTGCCATTTGAGATTTTTCTGTTGAGAATTCTCTGTTTAGATATGTATAGCATTTTATAATGGAATTGTTTGGTTTTGTGATGTCTAGCTTCTTGAGTTCTTTATATATTTTGGAGATCAGTCCTCTGTCAGACGTGGAGTTTGTGAAGATCTTTTCTCATTCTGTAGGCTGCCATTTTATTTTGTCCTATTGGCAGTGTCCTTTGCCTTACAGAAGCTTCTCAGTTTCCTGAGGTCTCATTTATTAATAGTCAATCTTATTATCTATGCTACTGGTATTCTATTCAGGAAGATGTCTCCTGATGACACTGATTGCTAGACGAACAAATGTTAACAGGTCTGTAAATTCCAATCCCCCCAACGATTACTCTGTCTTCTGACTTCCCAGTGTATCAACATCATTTCCAAGGCCAATGTGGTACTCATTAGTAATCCCAGTACTTGTGAGGCTGAGGCAGCCAGGGTGTAAGTTGGAGGCTAGCAGAGACTACAGAGTAAGATCTTATCAGAAAGAGAGACCTGGAAGGAAGGAGGGAGGCAGGGAGGAAGAAAGAGGCAGGAGAGGGAGAGGGATAGAGAGAGGAAACAGGAAGAGGAGGAAGGAAATGGAGGGAGGGATGGAAAGAGAGAGGGAGGGAGAGGGGGAGAAAGGGAGGAAAGAAGGAAGGAAGGAAGGAAAGAAGGAAGGAAGGAAGGAAGGAAGGGAGGGAGGGAGAAAAATGTCACTCCCATATGCTTAGATCATTGACCTGAAGTTGCCCTTCCTGCACGATCTATCACACCCACACTGAACCAAGACTTCTGTCTGCCTTTGCTTTGTTCAAGGCCACCCACAGGCTCATTAGTACAGTAGTTAAGCTTGCCTTGACAAACTGAGAACATTTACAGTACTTTGCACATTCAACTTCCAGAGTGGACACTTAGTATCTGGCAAGCATGGGCATACTGACAATGTAGTTGGCAATCTTTTCTTATCATAATTACTGCATTATCTCTCCAGTGGACAGATCTTAGACTCTATGGCAGTGGTGAACATGCACATACAGGTTAAGAAACTGGTTCATTCTTTTTTGTTGTTGTTTTGTTTGTTTGTTTTGTTTTGTTTTGTTTTTTTGAGACAGGGTGTCTCTGTGTAGCCCTGGCTGGCCTGGAACTCTGTAGACCAGGCTGGCCTGGAACTCAGAGATTCTCCTGCCTCCATCTCTTGAGTTCTAAGATTAAAGTTGTGTGTCAAACTGATTCGTTCTTGTGGAGTAAAATCAAAGAAGACACTGTAAGTTTGAATTTAACATATCTTTTCTGATTGAAAGAAAAAATGAAAACAGCAAAGTAGACTACTGACTGACTAAATACAATTCTCTAGAGGCATCATCGCAAACAGGTGCTCCTTTTCCAGTGTGTCTCAGGTATCCACACAGAGAAGTCAGTAACAGCAAGGTCAAGACTGAAACTTAATAAGACAACACGAAGGCATGTAACCATGACATTAAGAATAAACAATTTCAACTTTTCACAACAAAGAGTAATAGACAATTTTTTCCCAGCCAAAAATAGTCTATTCAAAAATTGAAAGCTGCTATAAGAAAAGCAGTGAAATACCACTAATACTCTGCTATGTGTGATATTTCAAAACTATATAAACTATACTCTTCTAACTTAGTAAACTCAGCAACACCCTCTGCTTTCTTCCAGTCAGCCTCAAAAGGACAAACATAGAACTATCTTGCCTTTAGAGGTGTGTGTGTGTGTGTGTGTGTGTGTGTGTGTGTGAGAGTATATTTTAGGCAGGGTGCATGCATAATGAGCATAGTCATGCTAAACACATGAAAACGTCAAAATGAATCAGTATATCGATACAGTTGAAGAGAGGGTTGTTTTCACTCAGACTTCATGGCTATGAGTACGTGAAAAAAGAAGATCAACTTAGCATGAGCACTCTGAGATTTGAGAATCCAATTAATTTTGAGCCATTCATTTGTATACTAGAATTACTCCACTGCTAGATGGTAAATGTCTGTCCTCAACTCTATCTCCTTTTCCGTTCCTTCCAGTATCGCCCAAACTCCTATGGCTGTTTCTATTAGTTACTTGTCTGTTTGCTGCAGCAAAATGCCAAAAGCAGCTTAGGGAAAGCAGGGGAAGTCTGGTGGCAGAAGCCCAAGGCAGTCAGTCATATTGCATCCTAAGTCAAAAGCAGAAAGGCATGGGTTACTCACAGTCTGCTAGCTCTCTCCTTTTAACCTAGTCCAGTACTCCATCCTGGGGAACAATGCCATCACATTTAGGGTCTACATCTCAATGAACCTAATCTAGATAATCCCTCACAGGCATGCCCAGAGATTTATTTCTTTAGAGATTATAGATGATGTCAAGTTCAAAGTCAATATTAACCATCACACTATGCTTTTTTTTAAGTTTATTTTTTAAATTTCATTTTGCACTCCAACCACAGTTCTCCCTCCCACCCCTCTTTCCGCCCCCTCCAACCTTCCTCCCAGCCTACTCCACGTCCACTCCTCTGACAGGGTAAGGGCTCCTATTGGGGCAGTCAACAAAGTGTGGCTCATTAAGTAGAGGCAGGACCACCCCCAACTCTGCAATATGCTTTTATGCTCAATAAATATCCATTGAACTGAGTTAAATTGAATTCTAAATAGCATAGACTTTGAATTAGACACCTTCCCTTATAGTTGTACTTGGACAGCACTCATGAAAAGAAATGAGCTGACTAAGGTATGCCCTAGTGGCAGAGTGTGTGCCTATCATGCTGTAGGTCCTGGGTTAATCCCTAGTATTATGCAGGGGTATGAAAGTGTTCTTTACTGTGTCACCATGAAAAAAATCAATGTAATAAAATCATATGATGGTGAAATTACTGGATCATCCTTGTGCCAGTAGTTCTGATTTAAACAATATTAGCATATGTTAAAATTAGACACTGAAAATGTTATTTCAATTTATCAGATGCTTAATTGTTCAAAATACTTGTCGACTAAGAACAAAGCAGTGTGTAAACATTCAAGGAAAACCAAATTAACCTCCCACACAGGATTAAGTCTTTATTGGGATTCTGCCTTTCCCAGGAACAATTATATATATTGAGTGGATCCTTACTGCGTAAGGGCTTAATTCCCTTAAGGACTTAAACACCCATGGTGTAACACATGTATAACACAGCAATGCTTGATTGCTTTTGTTTTTAAAAGGAAATCTTGCTCTGATTTGTTGATGGTGGTTTTTAGTGGTTTCCAAGGAAGTCTTTGCTTGCACTTCCATGATTAATGGTCTGGGTGATCAAATAGAACTTTTCTGAAATGCTATTATGTATAAGTTTCAAGTCTTTATTAGTATGTGGTCCTACATCCTTTCAGGATCTACTAAACGTATATAGGTCAGCTCTTTTTAATCCAATAGATAATTTGATTACTCTTCCACCAGAGGTAACAGCACTGACGTGAGGTAGAAGCAAAATGTGGGTGTTGGTGCCCAGATGCTTTCTCTTTTTTTAAAAATCTAGTCCAGGACCTCATTATAGGGATTTGTGCCTGCCACAACTACGGTGAGTCTTCCTATCTCCATTAACCTGAGATAACCCCTTACAGGCATGCCCAGAGAGTTGTCTCTTTACTGATTCGGATCAGTGTGTATGTGTGTGTGTGTGTGTGTGTGCACGCTATCTCGCACATGCATGCAAGGGGGTCAAAGGTCAATGATGAGTATCTTCTTCAATTTATCCCTACCTTATATTTTTGAGACTGAGTCTCTACCTGAACCTAGAGCTCAAAGACTTGGCTAGGCTGAGTGCCTCCTGTTTCTGTCTCCTCAGTGTTTAATTAGAGGAACACTGTGCCACACCCAGTTTTTATGTTCAATTGGTAAGCATTTTACTGATGAAGCCATCTTAGCAGCCCTAATTTCTCCCTTCTTTTGATGCTAGTTTTAAACTTTATAGCTCTATGGTTTGTCCAGGCATGAAACAAAAGACTTTGGGAAATAATCAATTAATCCACCTGTTATGTGATTAAAGTCCACAAAGTGCAACTAATCAACAGATAAACTAGTAGAATAAGTTCATACCTATATTCTTATGCACTCAGTGGAATGCAGCATCAAAGATAAGACGGGGCAAACCAATCCCATTAAATAAGTTGAGTAAATGTTACCTTCTTTCTCTTCCTTTTTCCATCCAGTTTCATGAAATGGAAAGGAAAAAAAACCTTATGATCAGAATTGGTTTTCTAAATTTATTGCTAAATTAACAGATGATGATTATTCACCCATTAATTCGTTCATGTGTTGTGTAATGATCAACTCGGGGTTAAATGAGGCAGAGCCAGGCAAAGCTGAGGGTACAGGGCCTTTGTCTATAGTTCCTGAGAGTGACTGAGAGCCCACAGCAAACCTACTGGAATAACTGGAGCTATTTCCTACTCAAGGCCTGATTTGCTGATAGGTTCCCCATTCTCTACACCCTCCTCCCCACAACCTGCTCTCCTGCTCCCCATAGTCTGGAGACAGCCTCACCTCCAACAATACATACTTTTCAAGGGGCAATTCTGAAGACAACAGAAAGGGAGGCCCTTCTCTCCTCATGTCCTAAAAACACATGTGGAAAGATCCCATTCTAAATTCATTAACTTTTTTCAGAGCAATATAGTTTTAATTATTTCCAGTAAAAAAAAAATCTACGAGGAATTTAATGAAGTTTTACATGGGAAAGGGGATGAGAAACAAATAAAACCATCGCTGGAAGCATTGCAAAGGAATTTTTGCACAATTTTTATTTGTAATTTTCTGAAATATATTTTAAAATCTAAAATGAGAATGCTTTTGTTTCTAGTAAGTGAGGTTTTATGTTTTCATTTAAAATGTATTTATTATCAGAAAACAGCCTTTTCTTTCTTAGAAAAGCCAGACTGTTCTATGTAGTGGAGCAACCTTTTTTCTCTTAAGGGAAGGGAACTTACTCCCGTTCCATGCCTACAAGCAAAAGAACTTTTTGTTGTTCAGTACTGCTTTCTGCAGGCAGAGCCTCCTAATGTGGCTGCAATGGAAAGAGCTAGATCAACAACTCTCTGGCCAAAGGCTTGGTAGAATGCTGCTTGTCGAATTAGTCCCTGCTTTTCAGATGTATGAATCATTTTTTTCCCCTCTGAGAGTGAATGGGAAACAAAAAAGAGAGCTTGGCTTCCAGAGAAATCCACAAATATTTCTCAGAATTGGTGAGCAGGGACGGCTCCAGCAAAACAGCCCCTGGAAAATGGAAAGCCTTTGGACAGGCAATTAGCATTGCGTCCTCTCACATGGAGTCTGCCTTCCAGATACATCAGACTTGGCTCCTGCAAAAGCAAAGAGACCCCACCAAGAGTGATGCATGAAGAATACATTTGCTACTGTGTTCAGCCTGTATTTTTCTAGAATGAGTACACATGTGGAACTAAATGAAGAGACTCATTCCTAGTAGACTCAGAAGGCATATTTTGTGTTTTCTAGTGCCAAAACACACCAACGGATTAGGTGCTAGAATGGAAAATGAGTTCTCTCCATTTCCTGATTACTTTCACAGGCATTCTTATTATCTTTAACTTTCCTCTTATAAAACACACACAACACACACACACACACACACACACACACACACACACACACACACACACAGAGAGAGAGAGAGAGAGAGAGAGAGAGAGAGAGAGAGAGAGAGAGAGAGAGAGAGAGAGAACTTAGGGAAAATTACTAGGATTTTTTTTTATTTTATACCTTGTGCTAACCTTCCTTTCTTGGTTTTCACAAGAAGACTTGATGGCACAAATTATGTGGACCTCATTGCTGCAGGTTCCAAGAAATGACCAACCATGGTGGGCAGATGGAGTCTGGCAAGGACAAAATTGGCTGACAAGCTGGTGACTACCAGGAAAGCTATAACCCAGTAGAATCAAGATATCATGGGTTGTCATCAAGGAGTAAATAAGGCAATGATTCTCCTTTAAATGGACACAGGCTAGGAACCACACTCTCTGCTCATGAACGTGGCATGGCAGCACACTGGGTTTTAGTTTCAAAAAACACCAACTCCTACTTGCCAATACAAATACTTCAGTGACTCAAGGAGAGGGTGGGCCCGTTCTCTCCTCCTGATGGCCATCTAAGGCACAGATGCTTAGGTTAGCAGGGAAAAACCTGAGAAAACAAAATATGTATACAACCAACAGTAGTTAACACTCCATCTCTTGTTGGCAGCCATGGTAACCCACAGGTTACAGGGATATATAGGATTTGAGGCTTACTATTTTCTCCATTTCTATAAAGTTGAAGATGTCCTTTTGGAAGTGGCTCATCTTTCAGAGGTAGCATCCAAAAGCTGAACACACAACCACAATGAAGATGCCAATACTTAGTTCCTATATACCAGCTCTCTACCAACTACTGTGCTTTGAAAATTACAGATATCTATATTTTGTTATTAAAATGTTTATTATGTATAGTAAGTTATGATGGAAAAGACAAGGTAACTGCTCCTAATCAAAGAGCTATCTTTTTCCTAGAGGTCAGAACCTTGTAGAGCGGAATATATAAGCATGTTGTTGGCCAACCCTCAAAGCATCTTCCAGGGTACACAGTTTCTAAGGGGTTTCTGCTCACAATACTCTTCCCTATGGTGCATCTATCAGAGTCACCAAAAGCCATTATCTGCTAACACTAAGAAGGTAATTAAATAATTCTGATATTGGATAAGTTTGGACAATACATCAATGACTAGAGAATACAGAATTTTTATGTTCTAGATCATATTTTATCTTTTATTCCATATTTAAATATACATCTTTGTTTCAGTACTTTAATAATTACTAATTCCTATTTAGAATGGAAAATGAGTTTGCCATTTTCTAATTATGTTCACAAGTGTACCTATGGTAGAGGTTTTTTGTTTGTTTTGAGACAGTAAAGTACTGTATAGCACAGACCGGCTTCAAACTGTATATTCTCCTGTTTCATCCTCCACAGAGCTACAATTACAGGAATGTACTCTCAGGCCCACATTTTCTAAGTATTTGTGATTGTACTAAGATCATAAATAATAGGTAGGTTCTGGGAAAAATAAGATTCGTTGCTTATTCCCTTTGGAATTTAGAAGTTGCTTAAGAGGTAACATAATCACAAGCTAAATGCAACTATGAATTAAAAACAATTAAAAAACTCTTCAAAAACAGATAGATAGTAATTTCTGGGAAGTCTACAAAGGAATAAACCAGTAGCTGGTAAGCAGAAATAAACTACAAGCAAATGAGTTTGATGACAGTGACAGCTAAAATTCTTATTAATCTGTGCGTTGTTTTTTCTGAGGTACATCACGTTACCATGGCCAGGGCAATTGACAAGTATTTGTTGAGCATCACAGAAGACTTTGTATGTTAGAGGTAACACGAAGGTAGACAAATTTGGTTCTGGACCACAAGGAGTTATGAACTGGTAGATAAAAAGACACAAAGTCATCTAGCAGTAAGAGACTCCAGAGGAAGTAGAAACCAATCACTGAGGATCCAGGCAAAAGAAAGCCTGCTTCCTGACTGAGGAGAAGAGAAATTTTAAGGAAAGTTTTATAGAAAACTGCCACCTGAGATGAGCCTTAGCAGGTGGAAACAGTTCTAACAAGAAAAGCTTTTCAGAGCTGTTGAAGAATCAAACCTGCGAAGGTGGGCACGCTGATAATCCCCAAGTGCCGGGAGGCTGAGGCAGGAGGATCATGACTTCACTAACAGCTTATGTGACGCAGTGAGGCTCCATCAGAAAACAAATCAAAGTACCAAGGTTAATTTTTTAAAACTTGAATTTGACATTTTCCCCAAGTTTCAGGTCAGCTTCAGCCACCACAGGTATCTTGAGCTTGGACAAGGTCACCTAGTCCCAGTACTCCCTCTTAGACTTTTGTTCAGTGGCCTTCTTCATTTACATCGTCTGACTGTGCTTATCTGAGTCCATGAAGCTTATTAAAGACGTTCCTGATTCGCACACACAGGAAGCCTGGGTGGCACTTTTGAGAGAACTTGGGAATCAATGGAGACTTGGTCAGAGGCATCAAGATTACAGTGGTACTTTGTGTCATCACCTCTGGTGGCACTGAGCATGGGTGATGGGAGGAAAGAGAATGCAAATAAGAAAGGAGACCCAGTCAGGGAATCACACAAACTAAAGATAAGACCAAGGAAGGCTTCAGCCATGTTCTGGAGACAGATGGAGGTCTGGATAAAGACACCATTCAAAGAAAAACTTGAAAAGTGACTGGACAATTTGGTAAGGGAAGAGGCAGGAGCTGTTATTTATCTATGTGGTGATGTCACCGAGATAGAAGAGAAAAGTGAAGAACCAGAATTAATAAGAAAGAGGATGAATCTGGTGTTGGGGATGAGTCTACATGATATGTAGGACAATGACATAGGACTGTCTGGAGAAGCTGAGATTTCAACAATTTGACCTCTACCCACCCCGTCATAGGAAACATCTAGAAGTATCTGAACATACCACAACTTGTCATAAGTGGGGTGGGTTATTATGAAGGTCTTGGCAGTAGCTTCCAGGAATGCTACCAAAATCCTACAATACATAAAACAGGTTCCAACACCCAAAAAGAATAGTCCTGGTTGCTAACTATAAAGAGGTTGAGAAATCCTATCCAGAAGGATTAAAAACTCCAATTCTGGTTTCTTTGTTTGTTGGCTTGTTTGTTTGTTTTTAGGTAGAAATGAATAAAGATAAAAACTTACAGTTATTCATAGTTCTGTGAGATACAATGGGGGAATTAACCACAACAGAAATACAAAAAAAAGGAAAAAAATTAAATGAGCGACTAAAGCCCAGGAAGCCTCACTTCATGGGCACTATGAGTTTTTGTAGGTGAGGCAAAGGCAGAGGTCTTTCATATTCAAAATGCAGTATTTGATGACTATTCTCAGCATTAAGAACCTAAGAAGAGAGATAAGGATAAGAAAGTCTTTCACCAAGCAGACCAGTTCAGTTATGAACATTTGGAAGCCTAAACACTAAAGACATGTCAGTCTTGATGTCAAAAAAAGTGGGGTGGATGATAAGACAAGAAAAAGGGAAAAAAATAAGGAAGAGGAGAGACAGGAAAGGGTAGAGACAGGTAAAAGTGGGCAGCGGATCTACTGTCACAAAGACCCCATCTACAGTCTGAATGCAGTAGAATTGTAGGCCAATCTCCATGTTTGGAGGAAACATTCTATGGGCAGCAGAATGTCCTTCTAGGGAAATATCATCATGGTTTCCTAAAAACTAAACTCACATATGATAAAGCAGAAACCAACAACTTGCACAGTTCTCTCTCACTGAAGTTTTGCTGTAACTCTGCTCCAGGAGTCTTGCTTGACAGGTGGAGAGACTCAGTGGCTTCTCTGGTAAAATGGGGATAAGAAGATGTCTGCCTCCTTGCCGTGCTGTGATGATTACATGAGGTAACTGGGAAATAAATCACTTAGCATAGCCGCCATTTCAGGGCAGGAACTCCACTGGTGGCAGCTGTTTTAAACAATATCTAAATCCTATGACTCCATGATGGAAAAAAAGAAAAGCACCCAGGACCACAGTCCAAGGCAACCCAGCAGAATATGTTAAACAAGGTAGCTGAAAACTGAAATTAATTCCTAGAACTGCAAGTGGCCTTCAGAACACTCAGGTCAAATTTCCTCATTTTAATAATGGGAAAACTAGAGAAAAAATTGAAAGGGCATTGTGATTTGTGTGTAAAGGTACCAAAATATTGTGTGAATTTCTTTTAAGGTAACAAAAGATAAAGGTAGAGTTGGAAACTTCCAGTTTGTAATGACCTGTTTGTATTGGAAACACTAGAGTTATTCCGAGGCAATGGCAAGCAGTCAGCCAGCCTCAGCTTTCCAATAACGTGTCCAGTGTGCATCCCCTAGAGTTATGCATTCATAAAGTAAACGTAACTATATAATTTTTTGATGTTCCACGGAGTATGGAATCACGGGGCTTTGGAAATGAACTAGTGGTTATAACGGATCTGTTTCTCCAGGCCACAGCCTGGACACTCACCTGTCCAGGAGCAAATTAGGAGCAAACAGGAGCTTCCCTGGGTGTTCCATGGAGCGCCAGACGAGACCAATCATCAGGATCTCCAACCAGGCACACTCTAGGAGGTGGACCTGATCATGGAGATTTAAGTCCCCAAAGCCTGCAACACAATGAAAGCCCCGCTTAGTTCCCAGGGAATGTATTCATCACTGGTGAAGTGAATGTGACTTGGAATTTGAACTAGCAAGCTGTTTTTATTGGCAAATAGAATAAAGAAAATCAATGATGTGTGCCTTTATTTCTAATGGCTGAATAGAAGCTTACTACTTTTTTTTTTTAACTGTAAAGGACAACGGGATAAATGCCTACACAGCACAAGGAGGAGGAAGGTGAGACAAATAGAGCTATACTTCATAGGAAAAGCAAGTATTTTTTTTTTAAATCTAGCTCTGTTAATGAGTTTTCACTTGACTTTAAGGGATTTTTTTTAATGTCTCAATGTCATATCTGCAAAAATACATGAACTTATTATACAACCCACTTAGCTGTCTATAAAACTTGTACTTAGTAAATAAATTCTACTTAGGCATACCAAATAACTTTACATAGCTATTATTATTCATTTTTATTTAGTTTAAAAACACTTAAGTGCTATAAACTTAAATAATTTAACTAAGCAGAAATTGGGACACAGATAGGAGCAGAACCATCAGTTGTTTTGTTGTTTCTTCATTTTATTACTGAGCCATAATCTTTTTTTCATAAAATATAAAACAAAGACTAGTGAAATAACACATGCAAACAAATCATGCGGAGAATGAACCAGACGACTAAAACTAATGTTACAATTACTCCTTGGAGAAACCACTGATGTGTGCACTTGCTTTCCAGTGGTTGATTAAGAGATTAAAGGGTTTCTTTTTCCCTAACTGCTAATGACAGTAGATGCCTAAACATCACAAAGAGGAGGAGGTAGGAGATGAGACACATTTGGAAAAACAAGTGGGAAGGACACAATGGAGGGATGAAACAAGTTTTTAAGTTCCCACTGTGGATTAGGAGCAATGCTAAGTGCTTTCTGGAGCCAACTCTTTTCATCCTTATTCATAGAACAACCTGAACAGCTAGGAACTCATGTTCCCATTTCACTGATGCCCAGAGAGTTTATGTGTCTTTTTTTTTCATTCTTCTTTCATACAATACATCCTGACAAAAGCTTCCCCTCCTCCCTCCACTCCTCCCAGTCCCCTATCCCCAACTTCTGCTCTCCTCCAGATCCACTCCCCCCTGCTTCCTCCAGAAAAGAGCAGGCCTCCCAGGGATATCACCTGAACATGGTATGACAAAATACAATAATACCAGGCACAAACCCTCACATCAAGGCTGGGCGAGGCAACCCAGCAGAAGGGTCCCAAGAGCAGGCGAAGAGTCAGAGACACCCAACTCCCACTGCTAGGAATTCCACAAAAACTTCAAATAGAAATCTTCAGTGTTGGTGCTTTTTGAGCACTGGTGACACGACCTTTTCTGAGCTTTGCTGTAGAAGTTTGGACCAGGTGACTAAATAAGCCCAAGCACAGAGATACCACACTGACAAGATCATTAAGTGAGCAGTACTCGGGAAGTTCACCACTTCCAAACTCAGTGTCCTGCTCCTCACAAGGAGCCATCCCTTCACACTCTTCTTCCATTCCCTCCTCGTCTTCAACTGCTTGTTCTCACAGTCCAGGAGAATGGCTGGGGAAATCCTTTGTTTATGATACCATCTTCTTTTTTTTCCATTGGGGTTGCTGTCCTCGGCTAGAATCTATTCTTATTAACTGTGCTCACGTGGTTTTGTCAACTTGACACAATCTTAGACATATCTGGGAAGAGGGGATCTTAATTGAGAAAATGCCTCCAACCAAAGTATGTTGGGGCAAGCCTGGGTGCCATTTTCTTGCGTGATGACTGATGGGGGAGGATCCAGATCGCTGTGAGCAGTGCCATCCCTGGGCTGGTGGTCCTGGGTACTCTAAGAAAGCAGGCTGAGTGAGCCATGAGAAACAAGCCAGTAAGCAACACTCCTTTATGTCCTCTGCTTCAGTTCCTGCCTCCCAGTTCCTGTCCTGCTTGAGGTCCTGCCCTGACTTCCCTCAGTGATGGACTGTCACCCAGAAGTATGAGATGAAATTAAGTGTTTTTCCTCAAGCTGCTTTTGATGATGCTGTTAACAGCAATAAAAGCCCTAACTCTAAGACATTGTGTGTGTGTGTGTGTGTGTGTGTGTGTGTGTGTGTGTGTGTGTGTACTTGATAGGTATTTTCTTGGGCATCTTGGGAGTTATCCAAACCTCAGCACTAAGCCATTAGCTTGCGACTTCATATACATCACACATAATCCTGACTTACTTGGTGACAATTCACATAGAAACTTCAGCCACACACAGACCTCAGTGTCATACTCCCTCACTCCCTACCACTTCATTCTCAAACATTAAGACCTGAGAAGTCACAAAATATCTTCCTCTCCTTTCTCTTCCTGCCACTGACACACAGAGCAGCTCCTAATAGTCTCTTGCCCCCTCTCCAACTTCTTTTTTTTTAAACTTTTTAAAAATAAATTTTATTTAAATTAGAAACAATCTTATTTTACATATCAATCCCGGCTCCCTCTCCTTTCCATCCTCCCATGCCCCCCACTGACTCCCCCATCCCATCCCCCATCCACTCCACAGGGAGCGTGAGGCCCTCCATGAGGGATCATCAAAATCTGGGGCAGGGCCTAGGCCCTCCCCTGTGTATCTAGGCTAGGAGAGTATCCCTCCATGGGGAATGGGATAACAAAGTCCATTTGTGCACTAGGGATACATTCTGGTTCCACTGACAGAGGCCCCATAGACTGCCCAGTCCTCCTAGCTGACACACACATTCGGGGGCCTGGTTTGGTCCTATGTTGGTTCCCCAGCTGTCAGGCTGTGGTCCATGAGCTCCCACTTGCTCAGGTCAGGTGTTTCTGTGGGTTTTCCCAGCATGGTCTTGACCTCTTTGTTCATCACTCCTCCCTCTCTACAACTGGATTCCAGGAGTTTGGCTCAGTGCTTACTCTGAATCTCTGCTTCTGCTTTCATCAGCTTCTTATTTAAGACTCATCTGTGACATATTGTTATGAGAATGGCTGTTCTTTTGTGGGTGTAGAATGCTATGCCATCACATGGATACACACCACAACTACATACAGATATACTTACTCTGAGCATTTGGATTATTCCCACCTTTTGGCTATTACTACTAAATCTGTCATAAGCAGTTTTTGAACAAGTCTTTGGATGGATGAGGGCTTTTTCTGCCCTTGAACAAATTTTTAAGAGCACCATGGTTGGAAGGAGCAGGCAATGGTTTGCAAAAGGAGTGTATCACTTTATACACCCACCAGCAGTCTTTCATGCCCCAGCTGCCATCTTTGCCACCACTCACTATGCCTTTTTAAATTTATAGTAACTTTTCCATTTGTTTATTTTTGCACTCAAACACAGGCACACTGATGCATGCATGAGAGTGTCACAGCACATGTATGGTGATCAAAGGACAATTTGTCAGTTTTCTTCTTCTACCATGTGGGTTCTTTTTGGGGAATCCAACTCAAGCTGACAAGCTTGGCAGTAGGCACCTGTATATGCTGAGCTACCTCACTCATCCAGTCATTTCCATTTTAAAGATGTCAGTGGAGGTACAAAGGCATCACACTGACATCGTTCTTATTTGCATTTCCCTACTGTAAAGTATCTTTTTCCAAATTTACCATCAGATCCTCTTGGTACAGTATATTCAGGTTAATTATATCTGCTCATCTAAGTCCTGCTAGATTGTGTATCTGCTAGAGACACAGACTACGCAATTTTTTTTATCCAATCCTGTTTTTAAAAATCTCTAATTCATTACACCTTTCACTACCATGTTGAGCCATTCCAGAGCCCATAACAGCATAGTCTGTATCAGAGTAGATATCTTTTCATTGGCAAGAGCAGATTCCATTCATGTGATTCAGGACTGGTAGCTACTAAAATGAAGAGGGTAGATTCGCTCTTAAGAAAAGTCTTAGAGATTGGGCTGCAGGATTTGGTTTGAGCCCTGCCTGGAGGAAAGGGAGCAGAGATTTCTGGCTGGTGCAACTGTCTAGAAAGTACTGGGTCAAAATGGACCAGCGTTGCTTGGGGAAAACAAGAGCATGTCACATTTCTCCATTCTTTCTTGTTCCCTAATCGTACAAACCAAACCCAGGCAGCAGAACATGAGGCGATAGCCTCAGAGAAGTTCCAATTCCTGAGTCTGTTTCTTGACTTGTTTGGATTATGTTTCATAAAACTAACATGGGCTTACCTGTAATTGAATTTACCCTCAGAGTTGTTAACATATTCTTTCTTTCCTTCTTTCTTTCTCTCTTTCTCTTAATTCTTACTTCTTGGGATATTTACTTTTTGGTGTGTGTACAAAAAGGCTGTCAACACATGTTATTTTCAGCCATGATTAAACTTAGGATAAATTATTCAAAAACTCTCAGAACTGCAGTGAGTCATGCAGCCAAACAACTGTGGGAAAGCAAATGCCTTTACACAAGATCGTATTCTTCAACTCTATAACTTCAAAATGACATTACTGCTTAGGCTTGGCAGTTACAGTGACTTCTAGGGAGTCAGAGAAGTTCCCCATAACCATATGTGCCATTTGAATAGGGTGATTATGACTATGTCTACTAGTAATATTTCGAGTCAGAGGCCAGCGGGATTTCTGGGTTTTCTGTGAAATGTAGACATATTTAATTCCATTTAATTACAGTTTCCAGCTGTGCACATAGCCTGCAGACAAGGACTATTATACCTGTTGCAAAGCGCTATCTGTGAGTTCTTCAGACAAGGTTGGGGGAACCTTGCCAAAGAGTCTGTCAGTTAACCTCCTCTACCAATGTGAGGACTGTCAAGGGAAGTTACTCCATGGAACCTCTCCTTCCTTCCAACATACTGGTCTCAATACTACTGTATTCACACAGGAGCTAAATACATTTCTGATGTGAGACAAATATTCATGAGTATCTTTAGCTCATAGCCACACACACACACACACACACACACACACACACACACACACACACACACACACACATCCAATGATTTATAGACATCCTGTTTCAATTCTTGCTTCATTTCCCTTAAGAACACAAACACTGTGTCAAGTAGACCTGCTAAAGAGCATTTAAAAAGTAAGCCTCTGTCTTCTGAAGGCTTCAGAGCATCGTCAATAGGAAGATGAGTTTCGCAGCTCTGTGGGCTACGCGTGAAGGCAG
Organism: Cricetulus griseus; assembly: GCF_003668045.3. Taxonomy (NCBI): domain Eukaryota; kingdom Metazoa; phylum Chordata; class Mammalia; order Rodentia; family Cricetidae; genus Cricetulus; species Cricetulus griseus. The sequence continues at coordinate 282,588,192 of NC_048595.1, read as the reverse complement.
CCAAGACAGATCTCCACACAGCATTAGTGACTATGGGGATGGAGAGACTGATCAGTGGTTAAAGCACTAGCCATGAAAGCTAGAAGAGCAGAGTTCAGATCTCCAGTACACACATAAATGTCAGTGGGTGTGACAACCTGCCAATAATTCTGGTACATGGGAGGATGGGGCAGGGATGGGGCAGGTATCTCCCAGGCAAACTCCAAGTTCATGTGAAAGACCCAATACACCACACACACACAGAGAGAGAGAGAGAGAGAGAGAGAGAGAGAGAGAGAGAGAGAGACAGAAAGAGACAGAGAGAGACAGAGAGAGACAGAGAGAGAGAGGGAGAGGAGATCTATATGAAGATGACATCCTATGTGAACCTCCTGCCTACTTATACATATCCACATGTGTTCATGCTCACCTACACACAAATGTGCCCATTCAGGTATGAACACACATACCATACACACATTCAAATAAAAGTAGTAAGTATAGTTTATTAAGCTAAATGTAAAACAATAAATAAAAACAAAGATAAAGACAACACTGGCCTTTCCCTGAGTCTAGGGAACATGGGTTGATATTCACAGGCCTAGTAATAAAGTTACCAAAGGTGATATACTGGAAATAAATAGCAATTCTCAAGACATCTCTCCCTACCCCCGAAAAAACAAGCAACATTATAGCTAATGGTTTTGATGAAGACCTCTTTCCTAGGAAAATGCCATTCATACATAAAATTAGATCATTCTTTCTAGACCAGTTGTTATTGTTGGGGCCTAAAATGTCCTTTAAAGGCAATCTGCCAAAGGCTTAGTTGCCATAAATGGACTTCAGGGAAGTCATTGAATCATAAACTCCAACTGCATGAAAAGATTTTATATTGGTGGTCGGTAAGCTAATGGACTATTGGACACTTGCATTTCTACATGCAAAAGATAAGACCTGTTTGAAGGGAATAGATTTTGAGGTGTGCCCTTGGGAACTAAATCCTATCTTCGGGCACAGCCCTCCATTCCTCCCTCCCTCCTTTCCAGCCACCATGAGGTGAACACATTCCCCCACTACAATCTCCCAAGACCCTGATATTCCATCTCACCTCAGATCCAAAGCATCAGAGCCAGCCAAGCATGGAAACCATGAACCCAAGAGCCAAAACAAGTCATTCTGCATTTTTTCTTAGATATTTTGTCACAATGGCAGAAACCTGACTAACGCACACCAAGTAAAGCCACCCTGCCCCTGTCCTCCACCACACAGTAACTGGTTCCCCTCCAGGGTACTCTCCACTTACTCCCTTACTTCTGACTGTGAGAGAAGTGGACAGTGAGGTGGAAGGACACTTCACGCATAAGGGCTTGCCTCCCAAGCATATGAACAGAGTTCATCCTCTAGAACTTATATAAATATGCCAGGTGTGGTGACATGCACTTGTACCCCCAGTACTGAGGAGACAAAGACAGGAGGACCCCTAAAATTCACTGGCCAGCGAGTCAAGCTTCATTTGTGAGCTCCAGGCTGATGAGATACTGTCTCAAAGAAGGTAGATGGTGTTCCTGAGTATGGCATCTGAAGTTGTCTACTAGGCTCCATATACACACATACAAGCACATTCAAGCACACACTCATGCATTAAAATATTCATGGTTTGTCTAAACCCTTTCCTTGACCTTCACATGATCTGGAACCTTCTGCCTCATTGTGGCCTGCCGCAGATTACTATTAAATTGCTTAATTTGCCTCAGCACAAAAAGAAATCCTTCAGGCCTTGCCCTCTCTTACTGGCTATGGCTAGGTTCTTAGAAATGATGTCAAGATGTACAAAGAACCTTAGGGAACATGACTAACCTAGAAGGCTCTATTCTGTCTTGGAATAAATGATAAACTGGAGTGGCTCTTCAGGAGAGACTTGAGGAAAACTAAGGGATCATATTTCTTAATTTCATGCCATACAAACTATGGAGATTTAAGAAAAGCTGAAGCCCTCTGGGAGTTAGGTACCATTCACTTTTCTAATTTCCAGGCCATGAGGGAGGAGAGGTTTATGTTGGCTTACACTTTCTGAAACTATAATTTATCATTATGTAGATGGCACAGTTGAGTTTGTGGTGGCAGGAATGTGTAGCTGGGACCTTCCTCATATCAAGGTAGATTGGGAAGCAGAGAGTTCCCACTGTGATTGGGGCCAATCTATAGCCCCCATGCCCTGCCCAGAGTGACCGATATCAGCCAGTATGCCCAATCTCAAGTGTTATCATTTGAGGGGATGGAGAGATGACCCAGTGGTTAAGAGCACTTGATGCTTTTACAGGAGACCATAATTAGATACCCAGCATCCAGAGTAAGCATCTTACAACTGCATGCAATTCCAACTCCAGCACCCTCTTCTGACCTCCTCAGGCATCCACATGCATATGCATGTGTGTGTGTATGAATGCACATAGAGAGAGATGCAAACATGCAAACATACACATAAATAAAAATAGATCTTAAAAACTTTATCATTTAGATACAAACTATATCCCACAGGATTATGTTTTGGAACACCTGGTCCCCAGATGGTGGCACTGTTTTGTGAAGCCGTGGATGCTTTGGGACATGGAACCTACCTAGCAGAAGTAGGTTGCTGGGGTAGACTTTGAATGTGGTGTCCACTTCTTGTTCCATTGCTAGCTCTTTCCTTCCCGACCAACCAAGATATGCAGCCAGGTGTGCAGCCAGGTGCCACTGCCACATGCTAAGCTGTTCTAGTCTCTCTATCCACTAACCCTTCCCTGACACAATGGACTAATGTTCCCTCAACTCTGAACTTAAATAATTCTCTTTTTCTGTAAGTAGTTTCTGTCAGGGATCCTGCCACAGCCAAGAGAGAAACTCACTAGTACACATGCATTACAATCTGCAGAGATGCAACACAAATCGTACATAAACAGAAGCATGGATTTTCCTCAGAGAGGAGCTGCCTACAAAACTAGAAGCCAGGTGGTTGAATCCCTCAACAAATCTACTAGCTTCCTGACCTTCAAACAAATTAATCATGCTCACAGTGCTATGACCATGATGTTCTCTAAAATGTCAGCTATGAAACTACCTGCTGCACTTCCTGTCTTGCAATACTTCTTTATGGAAGAAGAAATGAGTAAATAATTCATATCCTTTTCCATTGATGAGAAGGACTTGGTGAAAAGGGTAAGAAGGCACAGGGAAAGAAACCGGTTGGATGGAACTGGACTCTCTGGGAGAATGCTGTAGAACAAAGCCTATTAGAAGAACCTGAGACCACATGACAAGTAGTCTTCACAGTCTACTTTTCATATTTTTAACCCAGAAAGCAGTGACTTAATGCCATGTCATAATCCACCAACCCCATGGTGTAGTTGAATATACCCTTCCTTCACTTCAAAAATATTCTTGAATGTTCTTTTACACTTAATACCATGGGTAGCCCACTGGAGTGGTGAATTCCATTCCTTAGACACTTTAAGATGTCTAAGCAATAGTATAAGTATTGAAAATTTAATCTTTAAGAAATGAGTTTGGGGACTGAAGAGATAACTCAGTGGCTAATAGTGAGTGCCTGCTGCTCTTGCAAAGGACCCTAGCTCAATTCCCAGCATCCACACTGAGCAGCACCCCATAACTCCAGATTCAGGGAATCCAATACCCTTTTTGGGATTCTATGGGAATTGCATTCACAGGAATATATCCACACCCAGAAAGTCACAGAGACACATAACTAAAAATGCAAAATCTTTTAAAAAATATATTAACAAGAAGAAATTCATTTTACCATTTGAGTCAAGGTCATACAAAACTTTTATCAAATACCTACCATCATTAAAAATAAATGAAAGATGCAAGCTTCAAATGAACAATAGAGAAAATAACCACTTCCGTGGATCGCAGTGCCTCATTTCTCCACGCCACCACTGCTGTATGATCTGCCTTCCTTTTACAATGTTTTCATTCTTGGGGCTGGCTATGCTAGCCCTTGTCCTTGGATACAATGACTAAGCTTTTTGCAAGTCTTTTCCCAGTGTGTAATTCTTTGACTATCTGGAGCTCACCCTCAACAGAAAGAGAGGAGCAGAAATAATGAAAAGACTATGAAATGAAAAGTCAAGGAGACCGGCTCCCTATTCTGCTGATTGACATCGCTGAAAGCATTTCCTATCTGTAAAATGTAGACACACTCTAAAGTCAAAAACATCAACGGCAGTTTATGCTGGAGAAGATGTGGAGAAAAGGGAACACTCCTGCACTGCTGGTGGGAGAGCCAACTTGTATAGCCACTTTGGAAATCAGTATGGTGACTCCTCAGGAAAATGGGAATCAATCTACCACAAGATTCAGCAATTCCACTCTTAGGCATATACCGAAAAGAAGCACATTCATACAACAAGGACATCTGTTCAACGATGTTCATAGCAGCACTATTTGTAATAGCCAGAACCTGGGAGCAACCTAGATGCCCCTCAGCCGAAGAATGGATAGAGAAAATGTGGTACATTTACACAATGGAGTACTACTCAGCAGAAATAAAAAACAATGGAATTTTGAAATTTGCAGGAAAATTGATGGAACTAGAAGAAACCATTCTGAGCGAGGAGGTAACCCAATCACAAAAAGACAAACATGGTATGTACTCATTCATATGTGGATTTTAGACATAGAGTAAAGGATTACCAGCCTACAATCCACACTGCCAGAGAAGCTAGTAAACAAGGAGGACCCTAAGAGAGATATACATGGTCCCCTGGAGAAGGGGAAAGGGACAAGATCTCCTGAGCAAATTGGGAGCATGGGAGAAGGGGGGAGGGAGCTAGGAGAATGAGAAGGAGAGAAGAGGGGTGAGGAAGACATGAGGGAGCAGAAAGGTTGAGTCGGGGGGAAGAATAGAAGAAAACAAGAAAAGAGATACCATAATAGAGGGAGACATTTTAGCTTTACACAGAAATCAGGCACTAGGGAAATGTATGGAGATCTACAAAGATGACACCAGCTAATAATCTAAGCAACAGAGGAGAGGCTACCTTAAATGCCCTCCCCTAATAATGAGATTGATGACTGACTTTTATGCCATCCTAGAGCCTTCATCCAGCAGCTGGTGGAAGTAGAAGCAGATACCTACAACTAATCACTGAATTGAACTGGAATCCAGTTGCAGAGAAGGATGAGTGATGAGCAAAGGGGTCCAGACCAGGCTGGTGAAACCCACAGAAACAGCTGACCTGAACAAGGGGGAGCTCTTGGTCCCCAGACTGATAGCTGGGAAACCAGAATGGGACTGATCCAGGCCCCAGGAATGTGGGTTTCAGTGAGGAGACCTCGAAATCTATGGGATCTCCTGTAGTAGTTCAGTACTTATCCCTAGCATAGGTGTGGACTTTGGGAGCCCATTCCACATAGAGGGGTAGTCCCTGAGCCAAGACACATGGGCCTAGGCCCTATCCCAAAGGATATGATAGATTAGACTCTGATGACTCCCCCATGCAAGGCCTCATCCTCCCTGGGGAGCAGAAAGGATAGCTAGTGTTTTAGTTGGGGGGGGGTGGTAGGGGAGAAGGGGAGGGAGAGGGAACTGGAATTGTCATGTAAAACAATCTTGTTTCTAATTCAAATAAAAAAGAAAAGAAAACACACTCAGGGTTAAGGATGTTGAAAGCCTTTCCCATCTGTAAAATGCAGAAGGACTGACCTACCAGCTAAGTTACTACAAAATAAGGGGTTAGCAGATGTCCCAGCAAACCAGAGCAACCACTTTCTTCCCTCCCCATCTGACAGCCTGCAAACACTAAGAGAAATGTTTTAAAATACAGTAGATGTAGAATCTCTAATTTCAGTTAAACATTTATATTGATTCTACTTCATGATGTCATCATTTGTTTTCTGTGTCCTTCTATTTTTATTTATGCATACATGTAAAAATAACCTAATAATAAGGATAAAAGACTTCTGGGACATCAGACAGCTCTTACAAAACAACATTTCTCAAGAATTTTAAAGCAAAGAGAACAAAGGCATATGGACTATATTTTGCCCAAAACATATATGTGGAAAAAATGAGAAAAGAGAGCATACTTTGGGTTTTATTGAACCCCAAGCATTTCATTATATTAGCTATCTCCAGAATGCAGTTGTCTTTAGCACTCCCACACTAAACACACAATGGTTTCTATGGAGCCTAGCACTCTTCTGCATGGTTTGGTACTCTTTGCTTGCCTTGGGATGGATAGAACAAGACTTGCCCCAGGGACTGCTCACTTAGAGTGACCAAGTGATAGTCTGAAGGCAAATGCCAAGCAAACTCAATGCCAAAGAAGGAAGTGGCCATCCCAAAGTTGGTATTCTAAAACCATATCACAGGGCTGGGGATGTAGCTTCATGGTAGAGGGCTTGCCTAGCCTGCACAAGGTCCTGGATTTAATACCTACCAACAAAGAAAAACAAGAACGCCATCACATTTAGCATAGGTAACAACCAATGAATTTGAGTAAAAACAGGAATTCAGGTTAGTTTTCTCTGTCTGAATTCAGATGGGTTCCAGGAACCCAAACTCAGGTTTGTGTGGCAAGTTCCTGTGCCTGAGCAGACATCTCGCTGACTCTACAGAGTTGTTCCCTGATTGCCATACACGCACGGTGGTGTGTGGGCACCCACATATATTCATATGCACACAACAACAATAATGCAATAGTGTGTCTCATCATGCCCAGCTTTTTACAGAATGCTGCATCGCTAAACTCAGGCCTTCATGCTTGCTCGGCAAGCATTTGTCAGACGAGCCATCACCTCAGCCCCTAAACTTCCAAATCTTGGCTCTGTTGTCAAAAAAAAAAAAAAAAACCTGATATCATGTATGCTTTCATATCATATACTGAAGGCTTTTGTGACATCATTACCAGTTCCTTCACAACAAGGCAAAAACTGTGTCATTTACTCTCAGTCATTTGTACACACACATATGTAGAGATGATGGGTTTATGGTACATCTCAAATACACAGATAGGGTGCTGTTTGTGTGATAATTTCACTTATTCCTAATTTGATCTAACAAAGAGAGAGAAAATTCAGCAGATGTCTAGATGCCCATTCTGGACATTGCATGTCATTGCATATATAAAATATAAATTAAATGCCAAAGGTAGATATTCTGATGATAAGTCCTTAGACATAGGCTACTGAACCTGAATAAAAATAGGTTCCAATTTGTTTAACTACTGCTGGGTTTGGGGCAACAATCCAGAATGCTATTCCAGTGTCACACTCCTTAAAATGTTCTTTGAGAAATTATTAGACTTAACCTCTGAAGTGTGTTTGGACCATACTTCAAAAGTTTTCCAACAGCCTCTCCTGCTTTGGTCATCTTCCCATGCTTGCTGTTTAGTCATCCATATTCTCTCTCTCTCTCTCTCTCTCTCTCTCTCTCTCTCTCTCTCTGTCTCTGTCTCTCGTGTGTGTAAGATATTGTGATTACATCTCATTTACTCTGCTAATATTTGATCATATTTACACATCAACAGATAGGTCATTAAATGGCATATGAAAATAAATTATCTCTAGTCTAGAATAGCAATTATAGGATTTGTGTTTAGAATGAAAAAAAGAAGATATAATATAAACAAGCTACAGTATTTTAATGCTTCCAATTAGGAACTGTGGCTTATTTAAAATAATTATAATGAAAAGAAGTAAATATTTTCTTTTTAAAATAGAATAGGGGTTTCACGTAGCATTTCCCTTAGCTGTTATTTATCAGTATTTTTCAGTTCAGTTTAACCCCATAAATTTCACAGTTAGGGTATATCTTTTGTTCTTCAAGAGCTGAATAGGTTTAATACTTCTGCCAGCAAAACTAAATCTGAGGAATACTAGTAATCATCCTTTAAAATTTGCAAACCCAGATTCTATAACGAAGCCATATATCATGTCATTGTGTGTTTAGCAAATGGGTTGAGAGATCCTGGGCCACATCCTTCATGCACATATTCCTTTATGTGGCTAATTCCCTGTAAATTCCATCAGAGGAAAATTTTTCCTTTCCCAATAACTGAGTTCCTTCTTGTTAGCTAAAAAAAAAAAAAAAAAAAAAAAAATCCCTCACAGCTCAGTATAGACCACACGCTGTTCCACTATTGGGAATGGCATCAACAACATCCAAGAGCAGTTACAAGTTCATCTGCTTCCTGTAAAATGATGGCCTCATCCCTAGTTTTTACACACCTCACTTTGACTATATTATTACATTGCAAGTGCTTCATGTAACATCTTAACAAGAACACACAGGGGTAAGTCATTCAAATATGCATGGCCGTTTTTGCCATTTTAAAATCCATGTAACAATAAGTTACATGACAAAGAGCAAGGGAAGAAATAGTTTAACTGGAGAAAAGAATGACCATTATATCTGTGTCTCCCTCCCTAAAGGGAGATGAGTCAAGACTTTTATATCTGAGGATCAGACCTGGGGATCAAAAATAATGTCCCTCTGAGAAAACAAAACAGATGGCAAGACTAACCCGTCACCAACCCCGTCTGTATTACGAGCAGAGCCTTGGTTTATGAAGAGATGGTTGTCATGACAATAAGCATTTGAGAAGAGTTCTGGAGAAGCTGATGAATTTATGAGTGTCTCCTAGCTTCCCAATTTTCCAAACACACTGAAACACCCCCCATACCCAAATAAACAATTCTATTACTGCCTGAACTGTTTGCAATTATTCTATGGAGACACTAGGAGATTCTGTATATCTCATGTCACAATCCTCTTCGGAGGGACAAAGGAGCTGATCTACCACAGCTTGAAGATAAACTAGGTTTTTTTATTTTTATTCAGCAAGAGCAATTGTATTAAGTACAACTTAATTCTCCCCCCTCTCAAGCTCAGAAAGAAATCAATTTCAGCTTAAATGAGAAATGGGGGGAGTAAAAGAAATTATTTTCCAGTTTCTGAGAGTAGATTGCAAGGTAAAGGACAAAAAATTAATAAACTATAAAGTAAAGTACCTAAGACTGCCCTTTTAAGTGCTTGTCAAATGGACAGGAAGTCCAGCCACTGTGGAGTGAGCTTCGGTTATCTCACAAAGAGCGCGGGCTGGTTACATTTGCAAAGACAACAAGCACTTGTGCCTGGGAACATACATTTCCTCATCTGTCCTGAGGCAGACCTCGAGGGCATTTCAGAGACTTCTGACATCAGCCTGAGTTCTCCAGACTGTGCGATCTGGGTAAACAATCCAAATGTCAACCACACAAAGCCCTCAAGAGGGAACAGGCATTCTCCTTTTTAAAGAGAGAGCCCCTCAAGCAAATGAACAATGAAGACTTTCTCCTACTCCTGCTTAGCTCAAGTCCCTCACCAGAAGCAAAACTGGTACAAACTCATGACTTCAGTGAGGGCTTCTCTCTGTCTCTCTGTCTCTCTGTCTCTGTCTTTGTCTGTCTTTTACACACACACACACACACACACACACACACACACACTAGAATACATTGATAATGCGTTGAGGGCAATTAGCTCTAGAACTCATTAGGATTTTTTTTATAGGTAGATTCTTCCATAATTTTACTGAAATTCATGTCACAATGAGACATTTCTAAGACCAAAACACAGATGTCTCTGAAAGACTGAGTATGAAATTGCTCAGTCATCTGTCTGTGAAGACTTGAGAAGACAAGCCATAGTCTGTGTATCAAGAAGAGGTTGCAGGCAAGTGTGGAGTCCTACAAACTTATGATAATTTGGGGGCTTGTTGAGAAAAGATGGCTTCTTCCCCTTTAGTCATCCCAGCTTCCCACTTTCCACATCAACCCACATAAATTTCCACACCAAAATGTACAAATCCCCATCTCTTCGCCCAACACCTACATCACTGATTACTAAACATAACCACATCATTCTAGAAAGAGGCCATAAGCAGATAATTTTTTCATTATCTCCTGTTGGTTCTTTTTATAAGCCCAGTAGATCTTGCTGGGCCACCAAAGAATGACTCTGAAAATGCAGTGAGGACTAGGCAAGACCAAAAGAGTCTATAAGTGCTGGTTACCTGGGAAGCAAGAACCGTTGCAATTTTTCCTGGCTCAGTGCAGCCCCCATCTTGGAACAGATGAGACCACCACCATACCTAGTGCTTAATTCCTGAAGTTTACCACAGGACCACAGTCATACTTGCTCATAAAGGCTGAAAGGTCCTAAGACTCTTTACTTATTTAGTTTCCGAGAGTTGCCATGGCAGCATGATACCAACTGGGTGGCACCAACCTAGCTTAAATTATATCCTGTTCGTGAGGCCCCTTCCCCTGAGGGTTTCAGGACATATATGTTGAATGGACTGAATTGGGATCTGCATAGAGGATTTAAAGACAAAAAACAAAAAGAAAGAGAAAACACCCATGAAATTGCAATAATATACACTTAATGAAAAGGCAAAAATTTTAAATACTTGACAAGGCAGGGGACTAGGTTGGTGTTCTTGGGTACAGGGACATGAAGAGGCTATACTTTGAACGGCACTCTTATTCTACATCATGGCAAGCCCAGAACCTGACCTAGAAGAACACTAGTTTATTCCAGGACAGCACTAATTAGGTGCCAGTTTTCTCAGACGACGCTGAAGAAAAGCAACATCGTTGTTTTCCAGGAAATCTTAATTTTATTTCATATTTATATAAAGAACAAAAATGTCTGTTGGCTACCTTCTCAGAATTCCACACATCTCAATAGGAACTTTGACTTTTCCAACATGAAAGAAGACATTATCAAGAGGTCAAGCCAGTGACAGAGACAATAGGCAGTATTTGGTCCCTGCTTTGTCACTCTCTAGTCACGTGACCTTTGGTGGTTTAGTCATCTCTGGTACTACTGTATACTCTCTGGTTATTTATTTTTATGTTTCTAATTGACAGGCAAGATAATGAACTTAATTAGGATATTTTGACACACACACCACTGTGCCTTCCTCAGGTTAACCTGCACTACTGTACCCTTTCCCTCCTTTCCCTCCCAATAGCCTTCTTCAGGGGGTCTGTCTTCTGCTTTCATAGTTGATGGTTCTTTTTGAAATGAAACTTATGAATTGCTCTTGGACTCAGCATCTTCCTTCGAAAAATGAGAATTATAACAGTGTCTGCAAAGGAACTATCATATTGCCTGGAACAAACTGATGACAGACAAGCATATGGTATTGTCACCACTGTCCCTTCTCAATAGTAAAGTGTATCAAGTGGTAGGAAGGTGTAAGGTTTCTTCTGACCACCTGAGCATCTATCTGCCCAACACCTGAAATTTTCAGTTGAAATACCTTGAGAGTTAAATCTGTCCCTCTCTCCATCTCTCTCTCCTATCTCTCTTTCCCTCTGTGTGTGTCTCTGTCTCTCTCCTCTCTCTATGTGTTTCTCTGTCTCTCTGTCTTTATCTCCCTCTCTTTCCCTATGTGTATGTCTCTGTCTCCCCATGTCTCTCTGTCTCTCCATATTCTTCTCTCTTGTGCTTTCCCTCTCTATTCCTTTCTATGTGTGTCTCTGTCTCTCTCTCCCTCCTTCCCCCTCTGTATATGCCTCTGTCTCTGTGTGTGTCTACATGTCCCTGTATGTGTGCACATGAGTATGGGGGAAAGAAGTCGATATCATTTGACTTTCTCAATCATTTTCCACATTACTTCCTTGAGACAGGGTCTCTCAATGAGCCAGAAATTCACCAATTCAGTTAGACAGGCTAGGTAGCAAACAACAGGAACTTCCTGTCTCCCTCTTCCCAGTACTGGGATTACAGGCATATGATACCATAACCAATCTTTTTTCCAACATGGGTACAGGGAACAATGTCAGGTTTTTGTGTTTATGTAGTAATCACTTTACCTCCTGAGCCAATGTCTCCAGAGCCTAAATATTTTTAATCGATAAATAGAACTAAACTGGAACCAAATTCTTCTTAAGAACTCATGGGCTCCAAATGAAGCCCATGATAGGGTAATGACAGAAGTGACTGACTTCTACAAAATCAGATTGCACTGGAACTTTCTTAGGTCACTCTGGAAGAAAGGGACACTTGGTCGTCACATATCCTATAAACAAAAATCTCATCTAGAACATCAAAAAATGGGGCACACATTTCTCCAACCTCTGTTGTTCTTCAAATGCCCCCCGTGAGATCACAGAAGATCAGAGAATATATTATAAACATAGAACAAAAACAGACCAGAAAGAGAAGCAACAAAATGACCTAACATGACCGCTGTTCAAGAGACTCAAGAACTGGCCTTTGTGGTGCATCCAATGACTCCTTTTTGTAAGTGATTAAGAGAAATTGAAATTATCAGTGTCTTTACCTAAATAAAGAATGTTTGATTCGAGATTTGAAGATTAAAAGTAAATAACAAGTTCTTGTTTTGTTGTGTCTTGGCTTTAGTCAGGGTCTCACTATGTAGGCCCTGATCTCCCGGAACTCTCTATAAAAGCCATTCTGACCTGGCAATCAGAGAAATCCACCTGCCTCTGCCTTTGAGTACTGGGATTAAAGGTGTGTCCAACTTCTTAAATTTAAGAATTTGCTAATTTAACAAATTAGGAAGAGACCTGGAGAATCTCAAAAGCATATATTCTTCACATTTTAAGAAACAGTAAAACCTACTAATAAGAAGTCACACAAGAAGTTTCCATTATATCTTTGGCTCATGAAATGTGATTTTTAAAATGTTTCCATTATTATCTCAATAAAAATTTTGAGTACTAAAATATAAGTCATTAGTGTGATAGACAGATAAAACCTAGTAAGTGCATTCTTCTCTTCATGCAAATTTCTCATAAAATTTTGTTTAATGATGGAAATTTTCCCTAATGCCTGAAGCAAGAACTAACCAAGAAACCAAGAGAAAAGGACTCCTATCAACCCTTGACAATGACCAACAATCAAGAGAGTGATGGAAATAGATACGTCACTATGTAATTATCAACTCAGACATCTCTGCAAAATATCTGTGGATTCTAGTAGCAAACAGTATATTTGATTCAGATGAAAGTCATATTTCAGTACCAGGAAGCAATGACAAAACCAAACCATCTGTCTTTGTCACTGTCCTATTGCTGTGAAGAGGCACCATGACCACGGCAACCTATAGAAGAAAGCATGTAACCGAAGGCTTAGTGACAGTTTCAGAGGGTTAGTCCATGACCATCATGGCTGGAAGCATGGCAGCAGGCAGATAGACATGGCACTGGAGGAGTCACTGAGAGCTTACATATTGATCCACAAGCACAAGGCAGAAGAGACAGAGCGGGCCTGGAAAGGCCTTTGAAACCACAAAGCCCACCCCCACAATGTGGTGGTTTGAATGAGAGTGTCCCCATATTCTTGTGTCCCAATGTGTGGCACTGTTTGAGGAGGTTTAGGTGGTGCAGCTTTGCTGATGGCATTACATCACTGGAGGTGGGTAGGCTTTGAGATTAAAAGCCTCATGTCACTTCCAGTTTGCTGTTAATACTTCAGTTAATACTTGGTGGTGACTGGGGCTGAAGACTTGAGCTCTCAACTTCCTGCTCTGGCTGCCAGGCCTCTCTGCCATAATGGGCTCTCCTTCCCTCTGTGTACTACAGAGTTTTGTGTGTCAACTTGACACAAGCTAGAGTCATCAGAGGAAGGAGCCTCAGCTGAGGAAATGCCTCCATGAGATCCAGCTGCAAGGCATTTTCTCAATTAGTGATCAATGAGGGAGGGCCCAGCCCATGGTGGGTGGTGGCATCCCTGGGCTGCCCGTCTGTCCGGTTCTATAAGAAAGCAGGCTGAGCAAACCACGGGAAGCAAATTAGTAAGCAGCTCCCCTCCATGACCGCTGTATCAGCCTCTAGGAGCCTGCCCTGTTTGAGTTCTTGTCCTCTGTGGTTAACAGCAATGCTGAAGTGTAAGCTGAATAAACCCTTTCCTCCCCAACTTGTGCTTTGGTCAAGGTGTTTCATGGAAGCAATAGCAAGCCTAACTAAGATACTCTGGGACCCTAAGTTCTGTTGTTCATGGTGTTTTATTGCAGCAACGGAAAAGCCACTAATGCATATTCTACAGTCCTGTTTCTGTTTTGCATTTCAGTTTAAACTAAATTTAAAGTAGTGTTGTGACTGTAGGTCAGTTGGTAGAGTTTTTTGCATAACATGCACAAGCCCTTTGTTTAATTCCCAGCACCACTTATACTGATATCATGGTGCATGCCAGTAATTCCAGCATTCCAGAGGTAGAGGCACTGACATCAGAAGTTCAAGGTCATCTCAAGACACATAGCAAGTCTGAGACCAGTCTGAGTTACTTGAGACCCTATCTAAAAAATAAATAAATAAAGTTAATTTAAATGTAAAATGTCTCCAACTTAAAGCAAAACAGAGATGGCAAAGGGGCAAAATTTACAGCAAAAGAAAGCAAGGCCATGAGGACTTCTCTCATCATTTCTGAAAGACTTGGGCGGGGCACCACCAAGTGTTAATTCTCTTTCCTTGCCTCTCCCTCCTTCAGGCTGGTGGTGTCCTTCAAGCTCTTGCCTTCACTGCCTTGCATTCACACTCATGTTTTCCTTTTCTGTGGCTTCCAGTGGGTATGAGCAAAGTGGCCATGATTTAAATTTTGAACTCAGAAAATTTCAGATACCTTTTGCCCTACTAAAAGCAGTCACTGTCAGGAGAGAGGCAGAAAGTGGAACAAGAGTTTGTTGAAAAATACCCTTAGTTCTCAGGTCTATTAGTTTGCAGCAATTGTAGATCCTCGGCACTTACTTCTTGGGGTGAGTTTTTCTCCCGATGCATTAGAATTAACAGACATAATGGATTTTACTTGTCTGTCTGAAGCTTCTACAGCTGTAGCGGCACTCTTTCAGACATCATCTCTGCCTTACTTTACAATACCAAGGAGACGATTTTTATTTGAATCATTTTATCAATCTAAAAATCATCTCAATTTTCCTGAAGTTTCCTGTAACTTGAGTACAAGGGTTGTGCTGGGGCCATTTCCTCATGCCTCCCTTTTTACTTCTGGAAGGACCTGCCACAGAACCTTCATTGATTTAGTAGTCGATTAGTAAATTACATGTTAATCGAACAGATTCAAACAATAGGACTGTGAAGGAAATTCAACGCTGGAAACACACCAATTCCACACGGATTTGCACAAAGATCCTGGGATTCACCAAGGTAGGGCAGGCCAACTAAAACCATAGTAATTGATTGTTATTCTTAGTGGTTTGATTTTGTATTGCCTTTTGGTTTGGTTGGTTTGGCGGACCTGCGAGGGCTACTTAAATAGGAAGAGAAGATGTTCTAGTGCCCCATCCTGTCTGGGATGAGGGAGAAACCTCTTCAGGTGGTCTGGAAACCTTTTGCCCACTGAAGTTTCTTTGTTTCTTTGTAAGGAGAAAACCTTTGCTTGTTTGAAATGACCCAGAACAACAGAATTCTTTGTGCTCTAGCTGTGGTGCTTCCAAGTTTATGCAATCAAATCAATATGACAAAAGTCTTTCTCCACCCCCATCGATATTTGTTGAAATCCCATTGTGTTCCAAGTACTGTGGCAATGTACTGTGGTCCAGTGTACTTCCTATACTGACATGGATTTAAAGTTTTACATGCTTCACACATGCTTACTGCTCTTGATTCCTCAAATGCAAATGATGCACAGAGGCGCATGACATGGCCTCATAGTTTATCAAACATGGCATGATGAGTACCTGATCTAGGACTGAGCACAACTGGAAGCTTGCAAGTGTGAGGGGGCAGGAAGGAGAGCTGATGTCAAATGGGAAAGAGTCTGACTGCAGGTACAGAAAGAAAGGAATGAAGACAGCAGGGAGAGAATGGTGTATTTTGGGTAAAGACAGGCAGAGACCATAGAAGCACCCTGGGGACTGAGGAGCAGAGGTACACACTTGGAAGGGGAGACAATTAACCTAGAGAGCATCTAGACCAGTTGTGGAGGACCTCTGGGCCTTCCTAGGAACTTCAAATGTGACTCTATGGTAGCTACTATAGTAATACCATCAGGCAGTCATGAAGTCCCAATCTTTCATAGGCAAATAAGGAGGCTGCCTTATTCCAAAGGGATGAAGAAACTATGTAGTGAATGAAAAGGCACCAATGGTCCTGATACACAATGTCAAAGGAAATTGCAGTGAGAGACAGAGATTCTGTGTAATGGAGAGTTGAGTGCCTGAGATCATGGCATCAAGAACATGTAGCCTTGGCTGCTTCATAGTGGAAATATCTTTGAGAGATGCACTTAGCTTCCCTAGGCTTGTTTCTTTGCCTGAGTAAGAAGCTTAACTTAAAAAAGGATACATTCTCTATAGAGGGGTCACAATGAGTAAAAGAATCAGTAAAATGTCATATAACCTGCGTCTGACCATCAAAGTGTTATCTTGGCAGTGGTGGCAATCTCACCACAATTTAAGGTAGTGGATGGCTTTGAAATAAATGCATTTTTTGCCTCCATGCTTCTCAGCTTGCTGTGAAATCTTTGCTACTTGGATTAAATAAATAAAATAACAAGAACAATGATAATTCAGATTTTGAAGATTTGACCAAAACAAACAAGAAAGAGAGAAGTTAAGTATATAACGTACTTAGAGTATCTGCAAAGAATTAAAATGGCATTGTCAAATACAGGAGATGAATCTCACATCATAACCTTAACTCAAGATGACTTAACCACCCATGTGAGGGTTTTCCCCAACATGTGTCGTACACATTCTGACATATAAACCGTGGGTGCATGGATTGATAGATGGATGGTGGGCTGAAGGATGGACCTGAGGAAGGATGGAGAGCAGTGAGGCAAGCCAGCAAAGCGGAAGTCATTTGCTCTCCTAGCTCTGGAATTCTGATGGACCCAGGGTTTAGTCTTAGGTTACCACTCATGTTCATAGATTAGATTGTTTGTTTGTTTACAGATTGAGAGTCCTGTGAACTTACTCCAACTAGGGTGTCTGCTCCACCCAGCCCCTACCCCACACCTGCTGTTGTAGGGAGAAATCCTGTTTAGAGGTACTGTTGACCACACCCGTTTGGGGATGGCCACAGGTGCTTGGGTGTGGTCAGAGTGATGTAACAAGGGTTTAAGTAGATTGGAGGTGTACATTCAGGCCCTTTTTCTCTCTTCTGCCTGGCTGAGCAGACTAGGAGGCATCTTGTATAAACCTGGTTACTGGCTCCCTTGTGCGAGTCCTTTCTTAATAAACTATCTGTTATCAATCTAGTTCTAGACTCCACTTTATAGACCTCATTATGCTGTTGTCTCCTCTAAGATACATTCCACATTTCAGTTTGGGAAATGCTCAAGGCATGAGGGGGGAATACATGAAAGGCACAGGAATGCTCTCCCTGCTTCTAGGAAATTATATTATTCAGATATTATTTATAAAGATTGGTTTTTAAATCAAAATAAGAAACCTGTCTTGGAAATTAGAGAACCTTCCAATGATCATTTTTCAAATGAAAATACACTAAGCAAAAAAAAAAAAATCAAGTCAGCTTATGTAATTTCCTCTTTGCTTATTCTTTCTCTGTTTCAACGATCATCCCTTTCCTGGTGATACAGATGATTTTAAGATGAAACAGGGTAGCTGGTGAGTGAGTTCAGGCCAGTGAGAGACCTTTTCTTAAAAAACAAGGCAAGTAATTGGAGGGAGGAGAGGGGGGAGATGATTTAATTCTATTATAATCTCAAATATAAAAGAAAAATTATTTCAGGGGGCAGAAAAACAAATTAGTTTCTAAGGAATGACTGCCAAGGTAGTCCCTGGGCCTTCATAAACGTATGCACTGACACATCAACACACAAATACATATACAGACGCATGCACATGCGTACACACACCTGTGTGTGTGTGTGTGTGTGTGTGTGTGTGTGTGTATGTGTGTGTGTCTTGGTAGGGTATCCTACTACCTTGACAGAATGCACTGTATAGGTTTTTGTTGTTGCTGTTGTTGTTGACTTTGACATAGCTCCCTAGGTTTATTTTTGGTGACCGGTTCTGGATGCTACCTCTTGTCATGCATGGAGTAGCAAGTAGGAGAGGGCTTGCCATTGACTGGTCCTGAATTACACTATGATGGACATGTTAGGACATCAGCAGACCTTTTCCCGTGGCTTTGGGTTTATTCCAGGGAATATTTTGACATTTAACTCAACAGGTTTTCATCAAGTGTATTCATGCCTAGGATTATACATGCTGGTCAAGGTATACAGAGAGATCAAAGAATATATTTGAAAACTCTACAGTTTTCATAGTTACATTTTTTCATTTAAAAATTTTTATTATTTTATTTTTGAAATAAAAATATGCCATCCCCCTTCCTTTATCTCTCTTCCCCTTGCTTGCTCTCAAATCCATGGCTTCTGGCCTCTTTCTCTGCCCTCCAATTGATTAACCAATAGCAAGTCATCAGCCTTGAAATTATACACATATGAGTAAAACTGACTGAACAGGTTGTATCTGCATCTTTAGGAGTATGAGTTTGTATGCATGTGTGTGTATGCATGTGTATGTATGTGTCTGTGTATATGTATGTGTCTGTGTGAATGTATGAACATGTATGTGTACATGTGTGTGTGTAACAGTTAAAGTAGAGGTTATATTTTAAGTGCTAAGGTTTTAGTCCTGAAGTGGTGGAATTGACAACTTCTGTCCTTTGTGGCAGGTGGCAGACAGTCTGGCTTCTGGTTGGTCACAGTGATGCACACCTGGAATATCAGCACATGGGAAGCTGAAGCAGGAAGACTGAAAGTTCAAAGCCCACATAGGCTACACAGTCAGTGAGAGCATCGCTTTGGCTATATATGAGAGACACCCTGTCTTAGAATAAAAATCCAATCTTTGGGATAGAAGGAGCTTCAGAGTTGTATAGGACATTATATTTTGGCATCAATAAGGGACACAGGGAGAAGGGAGATGAGTATGTGGACCGTATCACAAGGACCATCTGGACTCAGACTGAAAATTCTTATGTTTGCCACTAGCTAGGCAGACACTGGTGACATGAACAATCTACTATATTGGTATCTCTGTTTCACTATTGAAAAATGACAATCATTTGAAGGGAAGATTATAGCTAAGGTATTTCATATAGAGAACATAATACATGGTACAATGCTCCAGAGAATTTTTTATCTTACCATCCATCACTTTGCCATTTAGAGAAGCAAAGGGAATCTTTAGCAGCATCAATAGTATTGCTTCATGGTGAAAGAAAACCCAACTCCATGATGAAGTGGCCTATTAGATGACAATGTCCTAGCTTCTCCAATAGGTATTGTTCAGTGTTCTGCAAATCACCCATCTTCCTATCACACTGTTCAAAGGTTCAATCAAGTTACTAAAAAGTAAAGCACATTGTGAATTGTTAAGCACTGTGCTTGTGAGAAAATGTAGGGATGAAATTACTGGGAACAGGCGAGACTATAGCCAGTAAAGAGGATGGAGCTAGCCAGGGCTTAGGAATGATTCAGTGTCCTCATTCTTCTCCAACAGTTTCCTTGGCTTGTGTTCTTTGTGACTTGACTTTTGTAAGATAATCAGAAAGCTGTAGACTGCGAGAAGGAAGGAAGTAGACACTCATTTACTCTCAGCCTGATCTGGCCCAACAAGAGAAGTGCTATAGAACTACAAATTGCCCCATCCTGTGGCTACAGTGTGTAGGTGATGGGGTATGTGGCTGGATGGTATACCAACAGCCTTTGGCAACTGATTGTCAATTTTATTGATCTCATGGACCCAAAAGGAGTCCCTTCTTCTCAGGTTGGTAGTCACTGAGAACAACTGTGCAATGTACATTTATGTAAGGTATACATAGAGAGAAATATTGTGTAAATATTGTGTAAGACACACAATTATATAAGGGTTATATATAATATGTAAATTTCTATATGAAGATAAATATTTTTAGAATACAGAACTAGGCTATCCGTCATATAAATACACCGACTAAGCACATGTTGGCTTATTTATACCATCAAGTGCAATCTCAATATATGGCCCCAAAAGATTTTCTTTTATCTTTATCATCTCATCTTTACAACTTGTGAATGGGGAGGAACTCCTCTGATGACATTTTGTATTTCAATGAAAAACCATAGACTCATAAATATGAGTCAGATATGTGGGGCCACACAATGCAGTGTGCTTCCCTCCAGGCATTGCAAACTCTAAATGACATCTACTGTACCAGATACATTTATATAAATCCCGATGCCCTCTTAATCCTTGGATTCTAACCCCCTTTCCAGTTGTCTTCTCTGCTCTCTCAATGGAGTAGCTAAGGCAAAATTTCACACATGAGTTACAAAAACTCTCACTCTTGTAACAAGGATAATAGTTCCCAGGAAAACTGAAGGCACGCCTTCTCACAGAAGAATCCAAACACTTCAAGAAATACAAACCCTTCTCACCCTTATCCAGTGCACCTTGCCTTCCAGGTGTCTTCCAAACCCTAAGCTACACTGTCTCTGTTCCCAAGAATGTCTCTGAGTGTTCCTACAATGTGAAAATATGTTTCCTTCCTGTCTTTCATATTCATTTCATGTCACTTCCTATATGCAAGGTATTATGCAAGATAAATGTATGGACAACCATGTAAGATGGAGCTAGGGAGAAGACTCAGGGATTAAGAGCACTGGCTGCTCTCAGATGACCCTTGTTTGGCAGCTAAAAATCACCTCTAACTTGACTCCCAAGTTATCCAATATTTTTCTTGGCCTCCATGGGCACCAGGCATGCAGGTGGTGCACACACCTTCATGCAGGAAAACATTCATATACATAAGTAAAAAGAAATAAAACTTGAAAAATTAAAACCAAATAGAGACAACATGTTGTGAGCCCTGGGAGTCACTCATCTGCCAGGATGAGGCTTACAAACAGTATGCTAAGTGAAATAAACCAGCAGCAAAAGTACATATAATGTACGATTCCATTTACACGCATTACCTCGATTCATGGATACAGAAGGGAGATTAGAGGTTACCAGGGATGAAGTGAGCTACTGTCTAATGGACTTACAGTTTCAATCTGAGATGATAAAAAGTTCTTCAGATGGATGATGTCAGTGTTTATGAAACACGATTATACTCGAGATGCTAAACTCTACATCTAAAATGGTTTAAATGGTAAATTGTGTGCTATATACATCTTATTCACCATAAAAATATGTTGTAGGCATAAGAAGAATTTAGAAGGTAGAACGTCTGTCCTTATTAGTGTTACAGACTAGCTGGTGTGAAAAGAGAACCATAACAGAGAGCCACAGCCATTTGAGGGGGGAACATTTAGCCTAGGGTTGGGACAATCCCCAGAGGAGACAACCTGTTTCTATTATCGAGGTAAAAGAGAAGGCCGCCAGGAGTCTGCATAATGTCCAGAGAAAGCAGTGGTGGAATTAGAGGAGAGGGAGCCATGGGCAATCCCATCCATCCATGTAGACTGCCCTGAAGAGGTAGCAATACAAGGACTTCAGTGCTGAAGAAATGGGATGAGAGAGAGTTGAGGGAGAGGGTGCAGGGTAGTAGAGAGGCAGTGGCTGCAGAAGGGGATTAGTAAGGATAAAGTATCTATGAGATGCCACAAAGAAATCCATTGCTCTGCATAGTAACAATAACAACAACAACAAAAATACAGACAGGAAGCAGGATGGGCACTGAGCTTTTGTTTATAATATCATTTCCTCTCATGAGATGGTTTCCTGACTGGTTGCTGGTCCTCAGGCCTCTGACAAGCCTGACTCATCTTCTCACAACCAGGCTAGAGCTGATTTTTTTCTCTGAAGCTCTCCTCTAGTATAATTTATGTTCTTTTCCCTTTCTCGAAACTCTTAACTGTTTGAGCACATCTTCTTAGTGATAAACCGTTCTGTGACTTACTTCCTGCAGCTGTACGTGTTTCAAGACCCTCAAGGGCAGAGGCCTTCAACTGTTTCTCTCTTGCAGTGTCTAGCAGGTGAAATTAGGAAATCCTTTTCAATAAATATTTTTGGACTGGAATTCTAAAGGAAAATGAAACATAAAACCAAATTCTACAGAAGAACAGCTCCCTCCTGAGAAATAATTCAGACATAGATAATGAAGTTCAGGGACAATAAATTGTGGTTCAAGATTAGTACCTCAGTTGGCATCTTATCTGTCATCATCAAAAATAAACAAAAGTGTCAGGATCCCAGAAATTAATTTGCTGTCAATATAGAATTAATGGGAAATGGGCTATTCACTCAGCATTAACCTTGAATTGCACTTACTTGAATTGCAGGAGGTGTTGGATGTGTTTGCCATGGCAGATGTAAATGCCAAAGAGTACCTTGATGGGAAAGTGAATTCTCCCCTTCTACCATGTTTGTCCTGGAGACTGAGCCTAGGTTATCAGGATTGGCTGAAGGTGACTTTATCTTTTGAGCCATTTCACTGGCCATGCATTTACTGTTTTTTTTTTTTTCTAAAGAGAATAAGAGATAGTTTATTCTGAAGCCAATAAATGAATGACTATGTCCTAGGAACATAGACTTCAGTTTTCCCAAAGATAGTGTTCCAATATGGAAGCAGTTTCATGGAGTTTTTATGGTAATATACTAAGAAAGTTATAAATCAAGACATTTTAAAAATACATTGGTGGAAACATTAGGGAGATGGCTTACCTCCAGAAGGGGAAATCTCAGTATTTGTGTGTGGTAACAATAAGAAGGGAGGCATGAATTCGAAAGAGAACAAGAAGGGGCATAAGGGAGGTTCAGACAGAGGAAAGGGAAAGGAGAAATGGTGTGAATATATTTAAAAAATATTTGGAATGTATTTATTAACTAACAAAGGCCTATCCTCCACCAATGGGAGGGCTGAAAATGCTACCAGCATTTACTTTTAAAACAATATCCCCCTATGAGATTATATTATGTAAAACTTAGTACACTAAAAGAGGTGTGAAATAGGACCAAGAATATGTAAGTTCCTGGTGGAGAAATCTTGTGTGGATTTGAACCATGAACTCAACTCTTCTTGGTCATTTGCCATACAATACTACTTCATAGTCTGTTCATAGATAAGCTCTGTTCTTGTTTGCATGGTTTGGTATCCAACAGAAGGTGCTGAAAGCTGAGTTCCTGGTGAGAAGACAGTGAGAGGTCACACAACCTTTCAAAAGTGTGGCCAAGTATAGAAGCATTTAAAGAGATTAGCATTCTTCTCAAAAGAAGTACTGAGGCTCTCCCACCATGTGATCACTACACACACACACACACATACACACACACACACACACACCTCCCTCTGTTATCATGCCATTTGTCATGGTGTAAGGCAGTCAGATAACGTCTTGTTGATCTGACTCTATTGTGTTCAGCATTTTGGTCTCCAATACTGTGAGATAAATAGACCTGCATGTGTCCCTCTTGCAGTTTACAGTTACATTTGCTACCAGAAAGAGGTGTCTTACCAGGGGACTACACTCCTGAGATTCTCCTACTCCTGCATCTATGGACCATCATAACCCAAGATCTTTTCAATTGAATGAGAGCTGAGAAATGTGTTGGTCAAGGCCAAGGTTACCAAGAAGGATTCATCCTCTAACCTCTTGTTCCTCAAGCTAGATACACAGAACTTCAAGGCTGCAAAAGACATCGTCATCACAAAGGGAAAAAGGGCAGCCTTCCTGAATCACCATGTAGAACTGATCCACATCTCTACAAAAGACCCAGAAATGAATGATTCCGTGGGCAATCATTAAATTTTTATTATATTTAGTCATTTAAATTTGGAAGCTTTGCTAGGGCAGCCATCACCTTTCCAAATTAAAAAAAAAAGTATACATGTGTTTTTTTCTATTTTTCTTTCTCCCTGTGTACAGTGTATACATGGATATATACATACATACATTCAGTTCCCCGGAGAGATTTCACTTAACAGGTTAAAAACACTGCACTGGTAACAGCTAATCATGGTCTTCAGTACCTTTCAGAAGAACTACAAATTCCCAAACTCCAGTCAGTTTAGACTTATCAACAGTATAAATGATTTACTGTTATTCAAAATATGATTTATTCTCAATATATAAACAATATGATTTTTATTATTCACATTTTTAAACTTTGCTCATCATCCATTCAGCTAGCATCACATTGGTGTTGTATGGACATGCAGGGAGCCTCCATGGTAAAGAATGTATTTCTGAGTGTGGAAAGGCACACAGCTGGGAAATTAAAGATGCAGAGATGAGGACTTCTGTATACAGCATAAAGTCCTGAACTGATGGAATTTAAAAACAGATCCCCAACATACAAAGATACTGGTACTTGGTGTCCTCTGTAGAAAATTTTGCCTCCAAATTTGGAGCTGGAAAGTCCCAGGAATAACTAACTAACAAACAAAAAACCCACAATGTATAGCTTTGTCCAATCAAGTATATGTGATAAGAACCATGTCCAAGCTGACATGCCTGTGTACTGATCCTCAACATGATCAATAAAAGTTCAGTTATGCAGAGGAGAGTATGGTATCACAGAAGAGGGCAGCTAAGAGAATCCATGTTCACCACCTTACCCTTTCCAAACAAATGCAAAACATGGTGGGAAATAATTCTAATGGAGACAACACAGTTTTTGAATGTTCATGTCACACAACATCAAAAGTACAACAGGATTAATGCAGGATAGAGAACTTTGCTTTAAGCTATGGCCGAAATTAATTAAATGTAAGTATTAAGTAATGGAAATCGTTATTAGCACTATCCAATCACTTAGTTTACCTATGTTTGAAAGACTATCTCAATTTCAGAAAAATATTTGTGATAAAGTCTAATTTTGCATTTGTTTATCTTTGGGTGCTTTTCATCTCTGTGAACAGCAATTTAAGTCCACAATATTTTTTAACCATAACGGTGTTTATTTTTTTTCATAATGGTTTTTAAGTTGATCATTTTTTAGGTTTAGTGTGAACTATTCCTCTATAAAATAAGCACTACTAGTATCCTTTTTAAAGTTCATGCTAGAGAAAGGAATAAGAAAGCAATAGTATTGAAAAGTGAATATATTATAATCATAAGTATATTCATTAAACCTGAACTAAACAACATTGTTTTTGGTTTAGGGAATGTATTTAAATTATGTTATGGACTAGCTGGTGTTTATAAATGAGACAGAATGTATTTTTACACTTTTGATGCCTGGTTTACTTACTGGATCTTTTTCTGGGGGTAGGGTTGAGACGGAGTTTCTCTGTGGCTTTGGAGGCTGTCCTGGAACTAGCTCTTGTAGACCAGGCTGGTCTTAAACTCATAGAGATCTTCCTGCCTCTGCTTCCCGAGTGCTGGGATTAAAGGCGTGTGCCACCAACACCCAGCTACTTACTGGATCTTAAGCTTTATGTTCCTGGGTTTTAACTGGGTGAGAGGCAGATAAAGCAGTGATCAAATAGCATTCATGTTTCCACTGAGCAACTCCTCAACATAATAAAGCATCATGCATTATAGTCCATCCTCAATTCAGGGTTCTTATCTGAAGCTACACATCCAGCAAAGAGGGGTGGAGGCTCATTCTTCACAGAGGCAGACCTGAGCAAGCAGCCACCATTAGGAAGTGCCTGTAACAGTACATGATGTGGTGGTGAAAGTCCTGTTGTAAAAATAAAATGAAGTAAATTGATACATTCCTGAGAACTCCCATAAGTGGAAATGAATCCTTACAACTATCTTAAGCTTTAACTCCATTGATGGCAAGCAACAAGCAAAGGAGGTAAACTGCTTGCATTTTTTTTTCTTCATTTGAAGAAGAAAATGGTAGATGATAGATGGATAAATGAGACATATAGAAATTATAGGCAGATGGATGTAAGATGGAATACATGATAGATTGATAGATTAGATAGATAGATAGATAGATAGATAGATAGATAGATAGATAGATAGATCTTAATGAAAATCCCTAATAACAAGTCAACAGTTATTTAGAAGACAGTCTGCTTTTAATAATCAGCACTCCCACCAAAAAGCTTATTAAAATAATAACAACATGCAAAGGAGACAGATTCTTAAAAGTGCTGTCAACGGTGTCATCACAAGTATATAACAAATCTGAGAAAGGACTTCAGAGGTGTTAAACTGAAAGGCGGGTATGGGGGTGAGATGGGACATTCGCAATGAAGCCCAACAGGTACCTGGAGTTTAAAAGCTCTGTTCAGAGCAGAGCCCATGGGACCCATTGCAGTATGACAAAGCAAAATCTCCTCAGAGATATCAGGGACCTTCCAGGGCAAGTCTCTCAGGCTAGGGCTCCTTACTCATACGTGAGAAAAATCAGGGCGGGGTTATGGATATATAGTCCTAAACTGAGTAAATGCCACTCCCAAATATCCATGCTCCATGCTCCCTGCCTGACAATAGAAAAATATTAGGAGGTGAAAAGGTAGAAAGAAAAAGAAAGGGGGAAGAACTGGTTTGTTTTTTAATCTTTCATAGCAAGAAGTCAGGACATTCTAGAAAATTAATATGCTTAGTATCTAGACACTGGCAAATATCCAAAAATGGCAGTGTGGCTACCATGAGTGCTGTCCTAAGGTGATTTCAGTTGGCAAAGACACTGAAAAGAGTATGTCAGAAAGGGACACCTCACTTTTTCATTAAATATCCTACTCCCCTTCAAACATTTTGGCATCTTATACACAAATCTCCCCAATTTTCAAAAACAGATTTTAGTTAGTATTTGGTCCACAAAATGCTGCATATTTTCCTATTTAATCACATTTTATAATCCAAATTTACAATAAGGGCTCTTTCATTGTTCGCTTTTATAATCTTATCAATGGGGATCAATGTTTCTTCTAGCAGTGTCCCTGAGGTTCCCTGGAGATGGAGAAGCAGAAATTGAAGCCAATATAAATGGCTCCACAAGGTGGGAAGACCATGCAGGGATATCCCCCCTTAAGCAATGTTATATTACAACATATATAAGAGAGAGAACAAGGTCTTGATTTAAATCTTTATAATCATAGGCTTTTGCAGTAATTTGATTTCTAAAAGACTGCATTAAAAACTGTCTTGAATACAGAGTCTTGTGTCTTTTTTTTTTTTTTTTTTGAGGCAGGGTTTCTCTGTGTAGCTTTGGAGCCTATCCTGGCACTCGCTCTGTAGACAAGGCTGGCCTCGAACTCACAGAGATCTGCCTGCCTCTGCCTCCCGAGTGCTGGGGATTAAAGGCGTGTGCCACCAACGCCCGGCTCGGAGTCTTGTGTCTTCCATTTGTTTTTTGCCCATGAGTAGGGTGCCATGCTTCATGTATTTCATCCCAGTCCTGGCCCTGTTCTAAAGCAAGGAAAGGTCCCCAACCCACCCCACTGTGCATCAGCAATGGTAGAAGTGCTTACCTGTCTCATCCTTAAGTAGCATCCTGGAACCTTAACCAAGTAAAGTAACTTCTTACACCTAATTTCCACAGGCAAGCAGCTGCCCCCAATATACTATTGCCCTATTCAACCTAATGTGAAGCCCACCCCTGTCCCCTGTAACCCTTCAGAAGATCCACTACCCTTTTCTGTAGGGGCTGTTCCCTTTCAAAGATAAATTTCCTAGCAGAAAACATACAGCACAGTCATCCAACCAATGCAGAGAACAATGACAGGGCAACTTTGTCAACCATGAGGAGTAGGACATAAACTGACACCGAGGGATGTGTTTCATGTATTTGGTACTTTGTGTGGTAATATGTATGCATGTATGCTACACTACTTCACACCATAACCCTCATGTGGTGGGCGTTATCTGCAAGTCATAGTGATGAAGACACTAAAGACTAACATGATTAAATTACTTGTGGGAAATCTCACACAGACCAGTTATCTGCCATCATAGTGATGAAGACACTAAAGACTAACATGATTAAATTACTTGTGGGAAATCTCACACAGACCAGACCTTGTATCAGGCTTCATGGCCTGTTCCCTCTAAAGTTGTCCCAAGGTATCCACACATGGTAAACTCAAGTTAAATAACATCCAGAAGAGACGGAAAAACAACGGCTTTATTCAAATCGTCTGAGATGTCTCTCTGAGAGACTGCCTGGTGGAAAGAGGCACTGTGCAAAGACAGCATAGGACTATGTGCAAAGAAGCCTCTTATTAAGAAAATGGGCATTTCCATCTCTGAGACAAAGGAACAGAATGACAGAAAAATACTCACAAATAATAATTCCCCAGTACACAGATTACACAGCCCAGGGGGGTCACGGGGCACAGGGCAGGGCTGTCTACTGAGATGGTGTGAGTGTATAATGACAGGGGTTAAAATCGCTTTGTGTAAAAAGTTCTGCATTCATGCACAGGTGCCATAGCTGCTAATTTCAGCCCAGCTCCGAGTGCCAAAACTGATTACCAAGTTTGTTATTTCTAGTATTTTGGCTCTCAAATTGAATCGTGCTTAGACATGCCATTTCTTCATACTTGGGTTTGAATGGCTAGCCCAGCTTTGTATGAAAAGTCTCTGATTTTTGCCTTAACCTGCATTTCTCCAAAGACAAAGGAAATTCTGTGATAAATGGGAAGCAGCCTTAATCAAGATGCCCACGAGAAAAATCACATGCAGGTTAGATTTTAGGAGACAATTCCTGTCACCAGAAAGCTGATGAAGGGCTATAACCATCAAGGATGACAGTAAAAAATCTTCGCTGAATAGCTTAAAGAAAGGAGGTGTACCTAGCATAGAACATTCTAGGGAATCTCTCCAATCTCTTTAGGTATGCCAGTTCATTCTATCTTCGAGATTCTGGTTGTTTGACTTAAGTTTTCTAGATGGCTTATTTGTCTAATCTTTGCAGAGGCTTCACTGTACAAAGCAATAAATAAAGTCCACAGAGTTGCCCAAATGGAAATCTTCAAATCCAGGGTTCTACCCTGGATTCAGAATTAGAAGGTAAATAAGATTCTGAGTTTTGAGGCCTTACCCTGCCTGGGGAGTGGAGGGGGGATGGCTAAGGGCAGCTGGGATGTTGTGGGGGGAGGGAAGGGAGAGGGAGAAGGGATTGACATCTGAAGCAAGCTTGTTCCTAATTTGAACTAATAAAATAAAATAAAATAAAATAAAATAAAATAAAATAAAAAAGATTCTGAGGAAAATTTTACATTTTTTCTTCTCATGTACACATGGGTGTGGTGAGTGTATGTATACGTGTGCATTCATATTTTCATGGGCACATGTGTGAGGGGTACGTGTATGTGTGTGTGTGAGAGGGAGAGAGTATGTGTGTGTGGATTTGTGTGTGTGTGCGTGGATTTGTGTGTATGTGTGTGTGAATTTGTGTGTGAGTGTGTGTGTGAGTGTGTGTGTTTTGTGTGTGTGAGTGTATATGTGTGAGTCTGTGTGTGTGTTTTATGTGTGTGAGTCTGTGTGTGTGTTTTGTGTGTGTGTGTTTTGTGTGTGTATTTGTGTGTGTGTATGTGTGAATTTGTGTGTGTGAGTGTGTGTGTATGTGTGTGTATTTGTGTGAGTGTGTATGTGTGAATTTGTGTGTGAGTGTGTGTTTTGTGTGTGAGTGTATGTGTGAGTGTGTGTATTTGTGTGTGAGTGTGTGTGAGAGAGTATTGTGTGAGTGTGTGTGTTTTGTGTGTGTGTATTTGTGTGTGAGTGTGTGTGTGTGTGTGTGTGTTGTGTGTATTTGTGTGTGAGTGTGTGTTTGAGAGAGTATTGTGTTAGTGTGTGACTGTGTGACTGTGTGTGAGTGTGTGTATTTGTGTGTGTGTGTTGTGTGTATTTGTGTGTGAGTGTGTGTGTGAGAGAGTATGTGTGTGAGTGTGTGTGTGTGTGTGTGTGTGTGTGTGTGTGTGTGTGTGTGTATAGACTCAAAGCTGACATCAGGGGTCTTCTTCAATGGCTCCCCACAAGATATTCTCTCATATGTGGAAATTAAAAACAAAAACCATGACCTCAGTGTGGAATGCTGATGGGGACCACTGGAGCTGGGAGGGGGTAGAGGGTTAGGAGATTAAAGAAGTCTAGATTTGATTCATGTACACTGTATTCTGTTATTAAAATAGTACCTTGCATGACACTAATATGTAAAGCTAGTAAATGTTAATTGTGTGTACATTATGTGAACATCTGTGCAGTGGCCAATTTGTGACATTCTCTCCCCGAAGCTGGAGCTCATCAAAAGGCTAGAATCCATCCATCTCCAATTCTCTGAACCAGTGGCCCCATGAAGGATATTTAGACTCCAAACTTCTTGATCTCAGAGACTATGTTTCATAGAAACCCTGGTACCAGCCAAACAATACTCAAAATAAACATTACATACTTTAGTGAGAATTTGGTACCCAAATTCAGAGGTGACAGTGGAAAGCACAAACTGGATTTCAAAAACATCACAAAGCAAGATCTGCAAAATGGTTGCAAAATAATACTTTATATTGATTATATGTTGAAATAACAATTTGTGTATTGAATAGATATTGTTGCTATTAACTATACCAGTTGATTTTTACTCTTTTCACATGGCTACCAGAAAAACTTAAAGTTACTTGAGGTCAGAATTAGTACAGCTCTGGCAGACAAGCATGATTCTGGCCACTGTATGTAGTAGTTTCCAAACACTACTCACTTGCATGAGCACATTACATGTGAAGCCTGTCTTACGAGTAAGAAAGCCAGGGGCCCTAAAGTCAAGTCATGCAATATGCTCAGGAGTGTATTAATCGGGGGATTTGGACCAGTTTATGAATCTCACTTCCTTCCTCCCTTTCACCCCCATTGTCTGTGCACAATCCTGTCCATTTGGCTGACAGCCACTTCAGCACACTTATGCCTTCGGCATCATCATCTTTACATCTTCACCCACTTATACATGCTAGCAACCACTACACATTTTATTGACTGAATTACACTCAGGGTGAATGGATAAGATAAGGCTGTAAAAGTACGTTTGCATCCCATAAAGGAATTTGTGTAATCTCAATGTCAAGTTTAAAAAAGAGAGAGAATGAAAATGGGCCACAATTTGCCTGGGACCACTGCATAACTCCTTATCTTAGCATTTACAATCAGTCTAAGAAACTATTCTGTTTTTAAGAAAGGGGCTCATAATGAACACAAAGAGTACAGATAAATGTAAATTAGACAAACAAGTGTCCAAGCAGATGGACAGGTCGACAAACCATGTCGAATAAGGTTTAATATCCCAACAGAATAAGGGATGTTAAACATTGCACATCACATAGAATCAGCATAGAACCAAACCAGGCCCCTGAACATGGGTTTCAGTTAGGAGGTGGGCAATCTATGGGGCCTCTGGCAGTGGAACCAGTATGTATCCCTAGTGCATGATCAGACTTTGGGAGCCCATTTCCCATGGAGGGAATACTCTCTTAGTCTAGATACACAGGGGAGGGCCTAGGCCCTGCCCCAAATGACTTGACAGATTTTTGATGATCCCTCATGGAAGGCCTCATGCTCCCTGTGGAGTGGATAGGGGATGGGATAGGGAGTCAGTGGGGGAAATAGGAAGATGGGAAGGAGAGGAAACTGGGATTGATATGTAAAATAAGATTATTTCTAATTTAAATAAAATTTATATAAAAAAACCTCTGGCTCTATCCAAAGAAAGAAAATCAAATTCTGTAGGTTACATTTCTCTTGGGTTGAAGGTGTTTGTCATATTGTCATTTATTGTCACTTTGGTTTTAGGAAACCAAAGTTAATTCAGTGTCACAAAAATTAGTCAAGTGCTGGCTGGGTAACATGGTGCAGTGTATTAAAAAGTGAATAAGACCATGAACAAGGAACTTCTCCACATCCCAGAATGCATCATGTCTTTTCTCACTTATGTTCCACTAGAGACAAGTCACTGCCATAGGAATGGCAATGGGGAGGGAGAGAATACAATTTTATAAGGGGACAAGCCAAGAAGAGATGCTCCCAAGCCTTGAAATGGAGCTATAGAATGAGATAGGAGAGTGAGCCGCTGTCCATCTGAAAATAGAAACTCAGAACACGACGTCCAAGATGTGAGGAACAGAGTGGAACTTTAGAGCTCATGATCTGGTCATCCTTTGTAATCATTAGAAAATAAGATGAGTCTCCTCCTAGGACACCTGCAGCCTTTTGGGAACTTCAGATGAGTCTGGTTTGCAGGACTCATCTAGCTGGGCTTTTGGGCGAGATAACCCAGACACGGAGTATATATAGTCTGCCAGTCTGATTCTGTCCTGGTGTCTGTTCAAAAGTCTCAGTCATACTTAACTCTCCCAATTAGTTATCCACTTTAGGTCACCTCACAAGAAAAAAGATGGTTTAAGACTATTTAAAAAATGTATATTTTAACCCATTTAGGACAAAAATATTTTTTTATTTATTGCTCCTCCCCCACAGCAAAGTCAAGAAATGGTCCTTGAACTGGTGCCAGCCACCAAAAATTACTCAGAGCCTATAGTGACACATCAAAGAAAGAAGAGATTAGGAAATTAACTGTGCTGATTTCTTTGGATAGCCTAACTTCTTTAGCCAGTGTGTAGGAGTGTCACAATCCAAGAATGCAAAGGGGAGGATGTTAGAGGGAGCTGCAAAATGGAATGCAGCTGACTATCTGAACTTATTATCTTGTCTAGTAAAATTAGCGTGCAATTGGTTCCAAGAAATCCCATCACTTGCCAACCTTCTGAAGGGTCCTTATTCCTTCCTAAATATGCATTCTAAAATGTGACAGCTGAAAATGCATTGTTTCTCCAAATCCTTCCACTCAGCAAACATGTAATAAAATGTCATATAAAACTCTGTTTAAACAACCAGACGGTAGTGCTATATTCAGCCCATCAAATCTGTTTACCTCCAAAGTGAATGAGCAAGTGTAAGTGGAACAAGCGTTCCAACCCCTCTATTAGTCAGATTTTGTCTGTTTGAACTGTGATATTTTCTCTCTTTTTTTTTTTAATTAACGAAATCTGGTAATTTATTATACATTCTCTCCTTCCCATTCCCTCTCCCTACCTCCACCCCCAATCCATTCCTCAACTGTTTCTGTTCAGAAAGGGGCAGGCCTCCCATAGGTGCCAACAAAGCATGACATATCAAGTTGAGGTAGGATTAAGCTCCTCCCCTTGTATTAAGGCTGGGAAAGGTAACCCAGTATGAGGAAATATGTTCCTGAAAGCTAGCCAAAGTGTTAGGGACAGGCCCTGCTTCCGCTACTGGGAGTCCTACCAGTAGATCAAGCTACACAATCATTACACATATGTGGAGGGCTTTGATTGGTCCTATGCAGGTTCCCTAGCTGTTGGTCTAAAGTCTATGAGCTCCTATGAGTCCAGGTTAGTTGTTTGTATGATTTCCCTCGAGATGACCTTGACCCACCTGGCTCATACAATACTTCCTCCCTCTCTTCAACAGGATTCCCCAAGCTCCACCTGGGGCTTGGCTGTGGATCTCTGCATCTGCTTCCATCACTTACTGGATGAAGGCTCTTTGATGACAATTGGGGTAGTCAGATGACAATCTGATTACAGGTGTTGGCTAATTCAGCACTGAACCTTTGGATGGTTCATATTCATCAAAGGAAAAATCCTTCAAGATGAAGTCTCAATTCTGAACATCTATCCTCCCAAATACAAGAGCACCCACATTTGTAAAAGGAACACTATGAAAGCCAAATCACACTTCAAATTAATAGTGGGAAACTTCAATACCCTACTCACCAATGAACAGTTCTTCCAGACAGAGACTAAACAAAAAAATAAGGAAACTACCAGATGTTATGACACAAATGAACCTAACAAACATCTACAGAACATTTTCTCTCCTTTTTAAGCTATTTTTATATTGGGGGAATTTCATATATGAGTATTATATTTATATTATTTCTACCCCTCTCTCTCCAGTCTTCCCTGTGTCCCCCACTCCCAATCAAATTCATGCTTTCTTCTTTTATAATTATTGTTATTACATCATATATACAACCTGTGGGATCCATTTAGTGCTGCTTATATGTATATGATTTTAGAGCATACTATTTGGGATTGTATAACCTATCATGGGGCTCATCCTTGAAGAAAATTGATTCTCCTGCTCTCTGCAGCCATCAATTGTCTGTAGCTCTTCACCTAGGGGTAGGGCCTCATCTTAAAAGTAAATTTTAAAGTCATCCATGTTTATAGCTGAATTCTGGTAATGTACTGAACTATTAAATAAATGGCAACATGATTGTTTAAAATAAATACCACCCACAGGAGAAAACGTAAAATAATAAAATATCATAAATGTTGGTAAGACTATTTTTAAACTAAAATTAGAGAAAAATGTTTTACTATTCAAAGTTTTTAAAAATATATATGTATTTGTATATATATTATTCACTATTATTTTGCATCCTAGCTGCAGCCTCCCCTCCCATCCCAGTTCCTGCCCCCCCCCATTTCTCCCATCTAATCTTCCAAATCCCCTTCTTTCCATCTCCATCCAGGAAAGGGCAGGTTTCCTATGAGTATCAACAACACATGGCATATCAAATTTCAGTAAGACTAGAATATTAAGGCTGGGCAAGGTGATCCAGTATGAGAGGCAGGGTCCCAGAAGCCAGTAAAAGAGTCAGAGACAACTCCTGTTTCTGCTGTTAGCCATCCCATAAGAGGTCCAAGCTACACAACTGTAGCATGTATGTAAAGTGCCAAGGTAAATCTCACTCAGTATCCCTGGTTGTCAGTTCAGTCTCTGTGAGCCCCTATGAACCCAGGTTAGGTGATTGTGTGAGTCTTCCCATTGCGAGCCCTTGATCCCTCTGGATCCTACACAATTAGAGAAATTTTTAGCAAATTTTAAAAGCAATATGTATTATTGAAAGTCAAAACAATGGAATAGCCTTTGAATCTGAAGTAAAATCACCCCTATTTTTAAACAAAAAAATATTAAAAAGAAAAATCTATAGTTCCTATAGCAAAATCAAAATACTCCTTATTGAACAATCAACATCAAAAATTATCCTTGTTGTGACCATAACAGTCAAATCTCATTAAATTTTAATCCCTTATAAAAACCTAGTACTTAGTAAGTATTTCAAGATTTACATTCCACTACTTGGAAAGGACAGATGAGATTTCTAGCTAAGCACAAATTAGTCCTTCTGATAACAAGAAGATAACATTTGGACACACAGAGGCGATGCCAAAGATGGGAGATTCACATTGTACTCTGCTTCTTATCCAGCTTCAAATTCATAAATCATCATTGTGCAGTGCTTTAGTTCTATTATCAGAGCCATCCATTGTCTCATGAACTCTTGTTTGCTTTCATTTACTCATATATTCATCTCAGTTTCACCCCTTATAGACCAGACATTCTTGTTAAAACTCTTATTTCTTAGGTTTAAAATACACACTCCAAAGTTTCTTGTCTTTCTCTCTCTCCCTTTCCCTCTCCCTCTGTCTCTCTCTCTGTCTCTCTCCCTCTCTCTGTCTCTCTCTCTGTCTCTCTGTCTCTGTCTCTCTCTCTCTGTCTCTCTCACTCTGTGTGTGTGTGTGTCTCTTCTGTATGTCTGTCTCTCCCTCTCTGTGTTTCTCTGTCTCTGTCTGTCTGTCTCTCTTACACGCACACACACACACACACACACACACACACACACACACACACGTTTCACCTGATGACATCTACACATCACTCTAGTCTGACAGATTGACAGATGACTGTACTACTAAAGCTTCAACCTGAATGTAGTGTCCTCTCCCCATAAGTTATCTACTTCTCATTGAGGTTCTTCAGTCCTTGAAGAGTACATGTCTTTTCTCCAGATGTATTAAGGCAAACTTTTCATTTCTGATGTTCTGCTCACACCTAAATATGGGCCTCGGTTGTGGACTTCTTTTTCCCATTTCTGCTTGTATATCACTAGCTTCTAAATCCAATGCCTGGTGTCTGTCAACATTTCTAGGAGATATCTGGCTGTTATGTTTTCTGAACACTGTGCATTTCTGTTCTCTGCTCTGTGTCTTGTGTAGCACTGGTTAAAATGAACAGCACTTCCACACACTGCACTTAAATTGATCCTCATGGGTGTCAGGTGATCAGCTCCCAAGCTTCCTTCTGGATCACTTCCATGGACATATTCTTCAGTTGAACAATCTTTGTGTTCTATCCATTCCACTCTTAGCCCATCTGTAATTTTTTCACTATCATTGTTACGCTATTTT
Source organism: Cricetulus griseus (assembly GCF_003668045.3). NCBI lineage: Eukaryota > Metazoa > Chordata > Mammalia > Rodentia > Cricetidae > Cricetulus > Cricetulus griseus. The sequence goes on along the minus strand of NC_048595.1, from coordinate 282,552,054 downwards.
ATTTTCTAAGACTGCTTTAATTCTGTCTTCCAGTCCATTTACCCAGGTTTGCATTTTCTCCTTGCTGATATCTTCAAGTCCCTTCTACCTCTTAAACGTATTTCATATACATCTGTCGTCTCCCATGTCAAAACACCCTTGGTTGAGTTCCCTGAGGTTTAAAATACACACACTCACTGACTCTACACACCCTTATTTGACTTCTGTCTCACTCCTGGTGGTTTCTGCAGGGCATTGCATGTTTGCTTTATGATTTCTGACTATGACATGTGTTCTTTGAAATGTTTTTAATGGGTAATCCCTCAGAAGCAACACAAAATTCCATTCCCCAGTACTAGCTCTGTCCTTTCCTAGAGTTCTGTCATCATCCTCTCCTCTCCCCAGGTCCACACTGAAGAACACTGGCTGTGGTTTCTATAGATTGCACTGATAACCTCCTTCCTTGAAGCAAGGATGTTAGTTCATGGTCCCCATGTACCAAACATACCATCTTTTCCTCTGTTTCAGCCAAAGTTGCATTTGGTGCTTACTACTCCTTCCTGCATAGGGCTTATTCCCCATTCATTCTAAGACCACCAAAGGGCATGGCTTGTGGGACTTCAGACATATGTAAGGCCATTCTCCTGGTCTGTGTGTGGAATGGAATCTGGACGCTGTCAGGTCTGACAAATATCAGCCGGCTTTTGTGCCTCCCAGGGTTCTTGCTTTTGTGTTCCTTTGTTCTTTACAATGGTGTACTCTTTTGCCAGCTTAGTAAAACATTGTGAAAGATAGTTTTCAACATGTTATCCAGTACTTACAGTTGTTTTCAATAGCACTTAGCATTTGTAATACCAACAAAGGAAATTGATAAACACTTCTAGACTTCAAGAAGCCTCAATTCAAAATTTTTTCCATTATGTTGAAGGGTAGATTTAATTTTTGTTATATATTTATGCTTGTATATTTCATATATATATGTATGTGTAAAAACTTGGAGCAAAAGGGAATTATAAATATATTTCACCATTGGGAAACATCCTAGTAATGATAAAAATGCTGAATAAAAGGCTAAATATTTAGGCTGTTACATGAGAGTGGATAAAATTAGCTTAATTTTGGTCCATAGTTAAAACTTTTTACTTTGGGGATGTATTTCCTTTATTACATATTTTCAGAATATGAAATAAGTAATTGCTGTTCTTAAACTATTTCTCAATTAACCAAGCAAACAAATCATAAAACACTATAAGAACTAATATTCTTATGACATAGTAAAGCAATGCAGAGTCCAAGCAATCTGGGCTTGGAGAACCAAATAAGTTTAGTTACCCTGGTGTATTAAGTAGCAGTTGATCAAGAGCTGGAGAGATCTATCAGTGGTTAAGAAGCAGTTGATTAAGTCAATTCGCTGTGAACTCTTTAGGCACAGGCCAGTTTTAGACCTGCCACCATCTCTGAGCACAGTGTCAACAGACTTACTGTGACAGACTTGTTCTGCTTTCAATGACTACAGAGAATATCTGAAGCCACCCCAAATATCACTGATGCTAAAACACCAAGATTTTTGATGAAAACAAACTACAACAGTCTTCCTCCCTTCTTATTTTTCCTAGATTCTCTGTTTTTAATGAAAAAACAGCGAAGCTTAGTTTATTGAGAGTAACAAGACAAAACCTAAAAGATGGGACGGAAAGGGACCCCTTAGAATGCCTTCGGTAATTCAAATGATGTGCATAACCACCACCTCCACCCTCAGCAGAGAGTGTTATTTAAGTGAATCTGTGTTGTATGCTGAAGTCAAAATCGGGGACATCCACCAGTGGATGAGCTGCAAGGCCCAGTGTAGTGCAGACCTTCTACACTGCCTACTCAAAATGCCCAGCGTTTCTTGGTAGTTTAGGTTTACAGACAGAATATAATAAGTTACCATATGTGACAGATAATTTTATGTACCAAGTTGGCTGGACTACAGTGTCCAGTTGTCAGTCAATCTCTTGTTGTATCTGTGAAAGTGTTTTTAGAGGTAATTCACATTTTAAAAACACATTGAGTAAGACTGAGTTTCCGGCATTGGGTGGGTGGGACTTGCCCCATCTGTTGAAGGCTGTAAGGGCAAAAGACTGGTGTTTCTTCTAAGGAAGAATTCTGCCTCAAGATAATGCCACAAGGTCTACCTGTTTTAGCCTGCCAGCCTGACCTGCAGATTTCAGACTTGCCAATGCCACAGCTGCATGAGGCAATCCCTCAGAATCCAAGGTGGCTCAGTGAGTCAGGTACTTTGCATGAAAGCTTAAGGACCTGAGTTCAAATCCCCAGGACCCATGTAAAAAGTTTGACATGACACAGTATTACAGGTCTGTAACTTCGGTGCTCCTGGAAGGACATGAGAAGCTGAAACAGCCCCTGGAAGCTCTCATGACAGCTGGCCTGGAGCATGCAGTGAAGAACAATGACAGACCTTACCTCAAACAGAGCAGAAGAACCCATACTTGTCCTCTGAGCGCCACATGCACACTGTAACACATGTAAGCCTGTGCCCACACATGCAAACACACACATCGTATAAGCAAACTCACATTATGTACATGCAAAGACTTAAAAATCTTTAATAGATGATGGATAGATGGAGATAACTGGATAGTCAGACTGACAGATACATATATAAATCCTGTTAGTCCTGTTTTTTTTTCTTCAGATTTTTTTATTTGAATTAGAAACAAGATTTGTTTTACATGATAATTCCAGTTCCCTTCTCCCTCACGTCCTACCCTACCACCACCACCACCCCAACTAAAACCCTACCAATCACATATCCTTTCTGCTCCCCTGGAAGGTGAGGCCTTCCATAGGGTGTCATCAGGGTCTATCATACCCTTTGGGATAGGGCCTAGGCCCACCCCCATGTGTCTTGGCTCAGGGACTATCCCTCTATGTGGAATGGGCTCCCAAATTCCACACCTATGCTAGGGATAAGTACTGATCTACTAAAGGAGGTCCCGTAGATTTCCGAGGTTTCCTCACTGAAACCCACATTCCTGGGGTCTGGATCAGTCCCATGCTGGTATTCCAGCTATCAGTCTGCAGAGCAAGAGTTCCCCGATGTTAAGGTCAACTGTTTCTGTGAGTTTCACCAGCCTGGTCTGGACCCCTTTGTTCTTTATTCGTCTTTCTCTGCATCTGGATTCCAGTTCAGTTCAGTGATTAGTTGTGGGTGTCTGCTTCTACTTCCACCAGCTGCTGGATGAGGGCTATCGGGTAGCATATAAGTCAATCATCAATCTCATTTTCAGGGGAGGGCATGTAAGGTAGCCTCTCCTCTGTTGCTTAGATTGTTAGCTAGTGTCATCTTTATAGATCTCCAGACATTTCCCTAGTGTCTGATTTATCTGTCTCCCTCTATTATGGTATCTCCATTCTTGTTATCATCTATTCTTCCCCTGACTCAAACTTTCTGCTCCCTCATGTCCTCTGCATCCCTCCTCTTCTCCCCTACTCATTCTCCTAGCTCCCCACCTCTTCCCGTGCTCCTAATTTGCTCAGGGGATCTTGACCCTTTCCCCTTCTCCAGGGGACCATGTATGTCTCTCTTAGGGTCCTCCTTGTTTACTAGCTTCTCTGGCAGTGCAGATTGTAGGCTGGTAATCATTTACTCTATGTCTAAAATCCACATATGAGTGAGTGCATACCAGGTTTGTCTTTTGTGACTGGGTTACCTCTCTCAGAATGGTTTCTTCTAGTTCCATCCATTTTCCTGCAAATTTCAAGATTCCATTGTTTTTTATTTCTGCTGAGTAGTACTCCATTGTGTAAATGTACCACATTTTTTTCTATCCATTTTTCAGCTGAGGAACATCTAGGCTGCTTCCAGGTTCGGGCTATTACAAATAATGCTGCAATGAACATCGTTGAGCAGATGTCCTTGTTGTATGAATGTGCTTCTTTTGGGTATACGCCTAGGAGTGGAATTGCTGGATCTTGTGGTAGATTGATTCCCATTTTCTTTCTTTCTTTTTTTTTTTTTCTTTTTGAGACAGGGTTTCCCTGTGGCTTTGGAGGCTGCCCTGGAACTAGCTCTTGTAGACCAGGCTGGTCTCGAACTCACAGAGATCCACCTGCCTCTGACCTCCGGGTGCTGGGATTAAAGGCATGCGCCACCACTGCCTGGCTGATTCCCATTTTATGGAGGAGTCGCCATACTGATTTCCCAAGTGGCTGCACAAGTTGGCACTCCCACAAGCAGTGGAGGAGTGTTCCTCTTTCTCTGCATCCTCTCCAGCATAAACTGTCATTGGTGGTTTTGATTTTAGCCATTCTGACAGGAGTAAGATGGTATCTCAAAGTTGTTTTGATTTGCATTCCCTGATGACTAAGGATGTTGAACACTTTCTTATGTGTCTTTCAGCCATTTTAGATTCCTCTATTAAGAATTGACTACTTAGTTCTGTACCCCAATTTTGATTGGATTATTTGGTGTTTTGGAGACTAGCTTCTTGATTTCTTTGTATATTTTGGAGAGCAGCCCTCTGTCAGATGTGGGGTTGGTGAATATTTTTCCCAGTCTGTGGGCTGCCATTTTGTCTTGCTGACTGTGTCCTTTGCCTTATAGAAGCTTCTCAGTTTCAGGAGGTCCCATTTATCAATTGTTGTTCTCAGTGTCTGTGCTACTGGTGTAATGTTCAGGAAGTGGTCTCCTGTACCAATTAATTCAAGGGTATTTCCCACTTTTTCTTCTAATAGGGTTAGTATGGCTGGGTTTATGTTGAGGTCATTTGCACTTAAGTTTTGTGCAAGGCGATAGGCTTGGGTCTATCTGTAGTCTTCTACATGTCTGCATCCAGTTATCCCAGCACCATTTGTTGAAGATGTTCTCTTTGTTCCAGCATATAAATTTGGATTGTTTGTCAAAACTCAGGTGTTTGTAGGTGTGTGGGTTAATATCAGGGTTTTCAACTCTATTCCATTGGTCTACCTGTCTATTTTTGCACCAAATACCAAGCTTTGTTCAGGACTATAGCTCTGTAATAGAGCTTGAATTCAGGCATGGTGATGCCTCCAGAAGTTCCTCTGTTGTACAGGGTTGTTTTGGCTATACTGAGTCTTTTGTTTCTCCATATAAAGTTGAGAATTGTTCTTTCAAATTCTATGAAGAATTGTGCTGGGATTTTGATGGGGATTGCATTGAATCTGTAGATTGCTTTTGGCAATACTGCCAATTTTACTATGTTGATCCTACCTATCCAAGAGCATGGGAAATCTTTCCATTTTCTGGTATCTTCTTTAATTTCTTTCTTTAGAGACTCAAAATTCTTATGGTACAGGTCTTTCACTTTCTTTGGTTAGAGTTACCGCAAGGTATTTTATGTTGGTTGTGGCAATTGTAAAAGTGATGTTTCTATGATTTCTTTCTCCACCGATGTGTCATCTGTATATAGTAGGGCTACAGATTTTTTTGAGTTAATTTTTTTTGAGTTAATCAGCTGTAGGAGTTCCCTGGTAGAGTTTTTCAGACCACTTACGTAGACTGTCATATCATCTGCAAATAGTGAGAGTCTGACTTCTTCCTTTCTGATTTGTATTCCCTTGAACTCCTTTTGTTGTCTTATTGCTCTAGCTAGTACTTCAATGACAATATTGAAGAGGTATGGAGAGAGTGGACAACATTGTCTTGTCCCCGACTTTAGGGAAATTGCATTGAGTTTCTCTCCATTTAATTTGATGTTGGCTGTCGGCTTGCTGTATATTGCTTTTACTATGTTGAGGTATGTTCCTGTTATCCCTGATTTCTCCAAGACCTTTATCATGAAGGGGTGTTGGATTTCATCAAAGGCTTTTTTTGGCAGCTAGTGAGATGATCATGTGTTTTTTTCCCTCAGTTTGTTTATATGGTGGATTGCATTGATGGATTTTCATATGTTGAACCATCCTTGCTTCCCTGGGAAGAAGCCTACTTGATCGTGGTGGATGATTTCTCTGATGTGTTCTTGGATTCGATTTGCCAGTAATTTACTGAGAATTTTTGCATCAATGTTCATGAGGGATATTGGTCTGTAGTTCTCTTTCTTAGTTGTGTCTTTGTGTGGCTTGGGTATCAAGGTTATTGAACCCTCATAAAAAGAGTTTGGCATTGACCCTTCTTCTTCTATTGTGTGGAATACTTTGCGGAGAATTGGTATTAATTGTTCCTTGAATTTCTGGTAGAATTCTGCACTGAAGCCATCTGGCCCTGGGCTTTTTTTGGTTGGAAGACTTCTGATGACTGCTTCTATTTCATTAGGGGTTACAGGTCTATTTAAGTTGCTTATCTGTTCTTGATTTAATTTTGGTAAGTGAAATCTGTCCAGAAAATTGTCCATTTCCTTTAGATTTTCTAATTTTGAGGAATATAGGTTTTCAAAGTATGACCTGATGATTCTCTGGATTTCCTCTGTGTCTGTCGTTATGTCCCCCTTTTCATTCCTGATTTTATTAATTTGCATGTTCACTCTCTGCTGTTTGGTAAGTTTGGATAAAGGTTTGTCTGTCTTGTTGATTTTCTCAAAGAACCAACTCTGTTATTTTGATTCTTTGTATTGTTCTCCTAGTTTCCATTTTATTGATTTCAGCCCTCAATTTGATTATTTCCTGGCGTCTGCTCCTCCTGGGTGTATTGGCTTCTTTGTGTTCTAAAGCTTTCAGTTGTGCTGTTAATTCTCTAGTGTGATTATTCTCCTGTTTCTTCATGTGGGCACTTAGCACTATGAACTTTCTTCTTAGCACTGCTTTCAAAGTGTCCCATAGGTTTGGGTATGTTGTGTCCGCATTATCATTGAATTCTAGAAAATCTTTAATTTCTTTTCTTTTTTTTTTATTTCTTCCTGGACCCAGGAATTGTGCATTTGGGTGTTACTTAATTTCCATGAGTTTGTAGGTTTTCTGTAATTCGTGTTGTTGTCGAATTCTAACTTTAAAGCATGGTGGTCTGATAAGATACAGGGGGTTATTTCAATTTTTTTGTACCTGTTGAGGTTTGCTATGTTGCCAAGTATGTGGTCGATTTTAGAGAATGTTCCATGTGTTGTTGAGAAGATGGTAAACTGTTTTGTATTTGGATGGAATGTTCTATAGATATCTGTTAAGTCCAATTGTGAAATAACTTGTATTATTTCCTTTGTTTCTTTGTTAAGTTTTCGTCTGGTGTTCCTGTCCAGTGGTGAGAGTGGAGTGTTGAAATCTCCCATTATAAGTGTGTGCGGTTTTATGTGTGATTTGCTTTTTAGTAATATTTCTTTTACAAATGTGGATGCCTTTGTATTTGGGGCGTAAATGTTCAGAATTGAGACTTCTCCTGTGATGAGTAGGAATTGACCCCCTTTATCTCTTTTGATTGATTTTTTTTAAGTACAATTTGCTGGATATTAAGATTGCTACCCCTGCTTGTTTCTTGGGTCCATTTGATTGGAAAATCTTTTCCCAACCTTTAATTCTTAGGTACCATCTGTCTTTGAAGTTGAGGTGTGTTTCTTGTATGCAGCAGAAAGATGGATTCTGTCTTCTTATCCATTCTGTTCAACTGTGTCTTTTTATAGGTGAGTTAAGACCATTAATGTTGATGGATATTAATGACCAATGATTGTTCATTCTTGTTGGTTTTTGATTTGGTGATGGTGGCGAAATTGTGTGAGGGATTCTATTCCTTTTTCCTTTGGCTTTTGGCAAAGTGGGATTATTTATTGCCTATATTTTTCTGGTTGTAGTTAACTTCCTTGGTTGCAGTTTTCCTTCCAGAACTTTCTGTAGGGCTGGATTGGTGGATAATTATTGTTTGAATCTGGTTTTGTCATGGAATATCTTGTTTTCTCCATCTATATTGATTGAAAGCTTTGCTGGGTATAGTAGTCTGGGCTGGCATCCGTGCTTTCTTAGTGTAGGTAGAATATCTATCGAGGACCGTCTGGCTTTCAGAGTTTCCATGAAAAAGTCAGGTGTAATTCTGATAGGTTTGCCTTTATATGTTACTTGACCTTTTTCCTTTGCTGCTCTTAATATTTTCTCTTTATTGTGTATGTTTGGTGTTTTGATTATTATGTGGCGAGGAGACCTTTTTTTGGTTCAGTTTTTTTGGTGTTTTGTAGGCTTCTTGTATTTTCATTGGTATGTCTTTCTTTAGGTTGGGGAAGTTTTCTTCTATGATTTTGTTGAATATGTTTTCTGTGTCTTTTAGTTGGATTTCTTCACCTTCATCTATTCCTATTATTCTTATATTTGGTCTTTTCAGTATCCCATATTTCCTGGATATTTTGTGTTAGGGATTTGGTGGACTTAAGATTTTCTTTGGTTGATGAGTCTGTTTCTCCTAGTGTATCTTCAGTTCCTGAGATTTCTCTCTTCCATCTCTTGTATTCTGTTGGTTATGCTTGCATCTGTAGTTCCTGATCTTTTCCCCAGCTTTTTCTATTTCCAAATTCCCTCAGATTGTGCTTTCTTTATTGTCTCTATTTCAGATTTTAGATCTTGAACTGTTTCCTTGAGAGATCTGTTGATATCTTGTATTTTTTGGTTTGTTTTTTCTTCCATTTCTTTAAGGATTTTTCTCATGTCCTCTTTGAGGTCCTCTATCATTTTCATGAAGATGTGTTTAAGGTCATTCTCTTTTGCTTCAACTGCATTGTGATGTTCAGGTCTTGCTGGTGTATGGTTCCTAGTCTCCGGTGGTGATATATTGGGTTTTCTGTTGTTGAATGTGCTTTTACATTGTCCTCTTCTCATCCTTTCTTTTGGTGGATGTAGCAGGAGTCTCTTCCTCTCCTGGTGGGTAGGGGACCAAGGTTCCCTTCTGGTAGATGCAAACAGTTCCAATACTCTGATGTCTGTCCTCTTGTCGTGGATGGAGGTGGAACTGCCATCGGGACCTTGGCAGTGTCTGGGTGTGTTGGATCCCGCTGCTGAGCTTGGATCCGCTGAGCAAACCCCTCTTGTCAGATGTTTCTGAGCAGGGCCGCTTAAATGGAACTGGAAACAGCCCCTGTCCCTCCAGTCCTATTTTTTTGTTTGTTTGTTTTGTTTTTCTGGAGAACCTTTGCTGACACATCAAGTGGTTGCAGCATTTTAACAGAAGTGAAAGAGAGCTGAGCATAATATACAATACTGCATATTGAGAAAAAAATAAAGGATGAAGTTCCCGAGCACAGAATCATGTAGGACTTTGCCTGGGTAGAGAAGATGCTTTCAAGGTTGTTTCCTTTCTCCTGCTTTACCTATCCACTGAGATGGGGAGATGGAGGACATCTAATCCCAGTGACTAAGCTACTGGAACTTAGCGGAATGCCATGCTGAGAGGCTGGAAGGAAACCGGGAGATGGTTGGAACAGTGTTCCTCAAATCTGTCTTTAACAACATTTAGTTACACATGCATCATTGTCAGCAGGCTCTGCAAAACCTAACCTTGCATTCTGTGCATCTCGGCCTCCTTGCCATCTACTTCTTGTCTACAAGTCTTTTGTTGTTTTGTTTTGTTTTGAGACAAGATTTCTCTATGACACAGTCCTGCCTGTCCTGAAACTCACTCTGTAGACCAGGCTGGCCTCAAACTCAGAGATTCACCTGCCTCTGCCTCTGCCTCCATAGTACTGGGATTAAAGGCATGTGCCACCAAGCTTGGTTTCATATCTACAACAAGTCTTTAAGCATCCATGACATCCTTTAGAAAAAGTCTCATGCTTGTTCCACAGAACATTCTCTCTCCTCCTAACATGCATTCGTGTGCACTCAGTTGTTTGTTTCACCGTTCCATCACAGAGAGGTAGTTAGGAAATGTCTCAACGCCAGAGACAACAGATTGAAACCTAGATAAGCTTCGTGCTGTGGGAGCAGAGAGATGTTACCATGTAAGGGGCAAAAATGGTGAAAAGAGGAAGCTCTTCTAGTTTAAAGACTCTCACATAAAGGTTGTTGGTTCAAGTAAGAAAAAGGCCAATCTGGATGCAAACACACGTGAATAACATGCTCACAGTTCAGAGAATACACTCAAGCAGGCTTCTACCCTGACAATGGGCCCTCAGGGGAGAAGGGCAGATAGATACCAAGGCTAATTGCTTCTCATAGGTAGGAGGGCTGAGCTCCAGTGTTAATGGCTTTTTTAGATTTCTGAATGTAAGTCCCATGCTTCTTCCTCTCAGCTCAATAACATCCTTTCAGTCTGCACAAAAGTCCAAGGAACCTATGTGCAGACATCGGTTTCAATCTATCGGTGACATATAAGCATAAACGGTCTATTTAAGTGATCTGTGACTCAGTTCCATGAGCTGTAAATGGAAATAATAACGCTTGCTTTACAGATTATATAAAACATGTAAAGTGTTGAGCAAAATGCCTGCCACACAGCAAACATGCGGTGTGAGCCACCATTATCTCAATGATTAAATTAGATCGCTCTGTCATCAATTTAGCCATTTCCTGCTCAGTAAGTTTTAGAAAATTAGAGAAAACTCAGATGAAGCCTGGATGGTGGTGTTAATGGGCAGAACACATTTTGTCTTTGCTCTACGTCAGGTATTGGAAAATTACAGCCCAAGATGACCCCTCAGTTTTTAAATAAAGTTTTATTGGGGCATGTCCACGGCCATTTGTTTACAAGTTACAGGTGGCTAATTAGGTGCTACATCGGCAGAATGGATCATTTGTGATAAAGATTTGATACTCGAAAAGACTATATTTAGCATCCAGTGCTTTACAGAAACTCTGGTGACTTCTGCTTTAAATAAACAAGATGCTATGCTTCTACAGTGAGCTAGAAGAAATTAATAAGCAGAAAGTGTCCAGGACCCATCTGTGACTGAAGACAGCCGCAGAGCTGTTTGACAGGGAGTATTTCAGAGAGTTTACATTGTGTAAAACTTCACTTACTATCAAAAAGATGCCCTCATTAGTCCATTTACAAAGCTGCATTTTACTTCCAGAGGTCACTGCAAAGTTATGAAAAGGGAAACAATGATTTTCTCAGTGCTTGCTTTGAGATATTTTTAACCTATCATGTGTGTCAGGAGTGTGCTGTTGCATGCATGGGATGGTAAATCGACATCATAGTAAAGCCAGTAATCTCCTTCCATCTTTATGTGAGCCAGGACATGGGATTTAGGTTGCCCAGTTGCTACAGCAAGTGCTGCTAACCTCTGAGCCATCTCACTGGTCCTCAGTTCTTGCTTTTAAGTAGTTTGCAGGAGGGGTGACAGTCAGCTCCAGGCTGTGACTGAGAGAGCTGTTGCTGCCATCCTAGGAGACCTAAGAAGAAGTAGCAACAGCAGCTCAGTGACAACTCTGGATCCTAGACACAGCCTGGGATACCTTTAGAAATTCCCTGATGACTCCCCCTAAATAAAAACTACAGATGGCTTTTTTTGTTTACATCCCTGGTTCACTGCCACTCACTTCATACTCACCTAGCCCATCCCATCCCATCCCCTCTGCTGACCTGTGACTGGTCTACAAATGTGAGAGTAAACTGAAAATCCAGCTGCATTCCCTAGCTTGTTTACAGTCCAGAAGAGATTGAGGCAGAACACCTTTGTAAATGCAGATAGGATGTGACAGCTCTACTGCCATCTAGTCAGCTGCTCAAGGAAGCAGCTGCTTCCACCCTGCTTCCTCCTCCTAAAATGCAGCCAGGTACCTGGATCACACAGTAGTGAGGATTAAGGAGATGATCATGGGAGTGCCATTAACATCTTCTTATTCATGGAGACCAAGGACCACACTTAATCAGCTACCAACAATCTACCTCCTCATACTACAGCTTTCATTAGTTGGGACAAATAAATGGTAAAAAGATTAAGACAGATCTTCTAAATAAGCATCATTTGTCTACCGTGGGTTCAAAAGTTAATGACATCTTAGAGTCTAGAGAAATGAATGCCCAAGGTGGGAGACACCTTCACAAAGACATGAATCAAGGATGAATATCTGCAGTGAGACAGGAGCCAGAACTGTCATAGACAAAGTAGCATTTAAAGGGCTTGGGAAACACAGGTAGGGACTTCTATGTTATGTAGAAGGGCACAGAAGAAGGACATAGCATACGCATATACAGCAAATGTACCAAAACTAAGTTTTCTGTTGGATTGGACCTCGGAGTAAAGAGTGGAAGCAAGAAAAAAAAAAAAAAAAAAAAAGGGACAAGACACAGGGCTGGACCTAGACCAAAGCACTGAGGATTGGATTTGCAGTCAGCTGTGCAGGATGTCTCCATGCTGTTACCAACCAAAAAAAAAGTGTAACTTCTTTAAAAAAGAGTAATGAAACAACTTCGTGTTGTAACATTTCTTTAATTAATCCAGACCTGCTTTCTGGAATAAGAAAGAGGTCAATTTCCAGTCAACTCCAGGTATCACCACCAAACTTGCCATGCTTTCAATTGACTGTATAGTGTTGGCGACCTTTGACCTCATTGCCTGGACTCACTGTGCTAAGCACAAAGCAAGGAGAAATGGAACAGGGATGAAAAGTGCCCAGTGCCGTCACCATCAAAGCCAGAAATTGGAAGAACCCCGCTGAAGGCAGAGGTGGTGAAGCCAATGGAAAGCTTGGGAAGTCTCACCAGCAGAGATTGGAAAGTGTCACTAGGAAAGAGAGGACACACTGGGAAGACAGTGCATAACTTAGAATGATGGAGGATGAGTATGCATCAGGAAGAAAGCCGAGTGAGTAGAGTGTCATTGCCAGCAACAAAGATAGGCTCCATGGGAAGAACTGATGGGTGTGATGTGTGCAGTGAGAGCTCACTGAGTCCCAACATCCTAGAACCGCAGAAGTGCTAATGGCTCATAATGGAATCAAGTAGAGAGCAAGTCAGGTGCTACTGTCCCTCTCCACTGCCGGCTGTGGGAGGTGTCTGCTGCCCAGAGCAGAGAAGTCTGCAGACTCCATCTGTGGTTGGCATGGCTCATAGACTCTGTTCAGAGACTAATGGGGACAGATACTACCAATGGTAAAACCACAGCCACCATCCACTGTCCAGAAGAAATGGTTAAGTAACAGGAAACTTGAGAAGTCATGCGTGTGTGTGTGTGTGTGTGTGTGTGTGTGTGTGTGTGTGTGTGTGTGTGTGTGTGTGTGTGTGCTCATACTGACCTGTGCATCCAAATGTACACTCCTTTGCAAGTTTTCAGGGTTGCTGTACATCTGGATGGCTTGCTTAGCAAAGTATCTCATCTGGGCTTAGTGGCACACACCCTTAACCCCAGCAGTCAGTAGGCAGACACAGGCTGCTCTCTATGAGTTCAAGGTCAGCCAGTTCCACATAGCGAGCTTCAGGACAGCCAAGACTACTTAGTGAAACCGTGTGTCTTATTTACTTTCCTATTGCTGTGCTAAGACCCCATGATCGAGGCAACTTACAGAAGAAAGCCAGGGCTTACAGTTTCAGAGGGTTAGAGCACATGACCATCATGGTGGGGAGCATGGCAGCAGGCAGGCAGGCAGACAGACAAGTAGGCAGGTATGGTTATTGAAGCAACAGCTGAGAACTCACATCTTGAGACATAGCAGAAGGCAGAGGGGGTTAATTAGGAATTCCTTTTGATACCTCAAAGCTCGCCTGGTAACACACTTCCTAATCCTTCCCAAACAGTTCCACCAAGTAGGGACCAAGTATGCAACCATATAACCTTATGAAGGCCATTCTCATTCAAACTACCATGCCCTCTGTCAAAAAAGAAAGGGAAAATATCTCGAATCATTTCGGGACACAAATTTTAATTTGGTCTGTTCTTCCCTTCCATAACACAAGCTAAGACCATTTTTCATTGTTGGGGTTTGTTGGGCTTTTGCTGTGGCTTCCAGCAAACCAACATTAATGAAGCTCTATAAATGTAAAATCTTATTTAAAATAAGCCGGCGATGGGTTTTATGGAAGGAAGGGGAAACACAGATGGGACAGCATCCAGACATTAGGACAAAGGAAACCACAGCCTCCATGGAGAGGTACAGGTCCTTCCTAGAAGGTAGAAATTTATAAGCATGAAGCACCCAGGGTGATCACCAGGACCATCGATGTAGTACCACATTCTGATCGGATCAGAACTTAGCCTTCTCACACAGGCAGAACTCTGTGGGTGATTGATTGTGCAAGACACTTCATGCCCAGAAGTTCTGATGCCAGAGACAAAGAAACTCCACCCATATTATGAAGAGAAAAGAAATGTAATGAAAGCTCAGCAGGAGGACCTGAGTACTCTAGTACTTCAGTACTTCTAGTAGGATAGATCTCAGATTTCTAGTACTCTGGTGCTCAGATCTCTAGCACCCAGATCTCTAGTACTTCATGAAAAGGTGGGTATACTAATGGTTACTCAGCACTAAGTGGCAGTTTAGATGGATCCAAGCTCCCTGGCTAATCAAGTCAGTCAGCAAGCTCCAAGTTCACTGAGAGACCCTATATCAAAAACTAATTAGTTAGGTAAATGATCAATAAATAAAGTGGAGAGCAGCTGAGAAAGGCACCCAACATCTCCCTCTGTCCTGCACACATGTGTACATGCACCTACACACACACACACACACACACACACACACACACACACACACACACACACACATGAAGATGCACAAGTAAATCCAGAAGCAGTTCTTCCACGACCCAGCAGAAGGAGCTGCCCTTGTGGCCCCCACCATCAGCTCAGAGTCTTGCTTGTAAGAGGAAATGCTCCATCTACTGACCTGGAACCAGTCTGCTCACCCAGAGTGAGGAGAAGCACAACATGGGAGCAGGATCACACAACCACAGTGAGAACTCTGATCGATTGTCCATGCCAACCTTGGCTTCCTAATCGATATGAACAATACAAACAGGCCAACCACGGACCACTGGACAGGGAAGAAAGCAAGGAAACACACAGTGGATGATCACTGCAGAAGAAAATGAAAGGAAATGGAGGAATACTTCAGATTTATTCACTTTCATGGGAGACACGGGGGAAAACTGTGAGGAAAAAGGAGCACCATGGGTCTGATTCTTCCCCCTTTTCTGGTTTCGTTTCTCACATACTCTATAAACAGAGAAAGCTAAGCCAGATTGTTACTGGGGGTACTACTGATGGCCACACAAACCAAAGTATCCCATCACTCGTTCATGTCATTAGAACACTGAGTACTGGACATGACGGTACAAATTCTTCGTTACAGTCTGCAGGGCTTCCATGGGCCCAGCTACTGTCTCCCATCCTTACCAGCAGCCCTTCCTCTACCACTCACCACCAGCTTAAATCCCAGCTCCATTTCTGTCACTCTATAGTTGGACCAGTGTATAAGAAGAGAGACTTGACTTGAGAGTTCCAGAGTTGCAAGGTATAAAAGTAAGGATTTCAGGGAAAAAAAAAAAAAAACTACAGTAGAAACAGCAAGTTTTTAAAAGCCGAAAATACAGTTGCCCAAAAGACAATATGCAGGTATAATGAATAATAAAATTGATTGTACTAAAGATCCAATATCTGCCATCTCACATGTAAAGGAGTCCTAATTACAGTATTAAAATAAAAAACAAAATAGGAGGTTATATCAAAGACATGGAAGATACTTTTGTGGGAATCCAATGTCTTCAGCAAGGGACTAAGAGATAGTCCAGTGGATGAGGCCTCTGCTGTGTCAGTCTGAAGACAGAGGCAGATCCCTTGTAGTTGTGTGAAAGCCAGGTGGGTGTGGCAGCCCATCTGTAATCCCTGCCATTGGGAGGTAGAGAAAGAGAACCCCTGTCATCCCTGGATGGGGGTTCAAGTGAGAGCCCCTCCCTCAGCTGAGAAAGACACCTGATGTCAATCTCAGACTTCCACATGTATGCACATGCCTGTGAGCCCCAAAACGCACATTATTCCCACACACATGAGCACCTGCCACCACATACCCAGACACATTTCAGGAAAGATAAAAGGAGAGAAGGAAGAAAAGCAGCCAAAGCCAGTTACAGTAGTGTCATGCCTGTGATCCTAGGTATCTGAAGAGCCGATGCAGGAGATTTATACCTCTGAAGCCAGCCTAGGTAAAAACTGAGACCAAACCTCAAAGAAAAGTGAAGTTCATAAATACATGCAAGCAAAGAGGACAAAGACAGAGGGGAGAGAAGAAAACAAAACAACCTTGAACTGAGTTAAGATGATGGAAACCTAACTGAAAATCCCACTAAGCATTAAAAAACCTATCAAAGACTTGCAATATTAACAAAGCAATAACCAGAACGAGAACACACCATAGAGGAGTTTCCTTGCTCAGAAGATAAATCACACCTCCCTAGCCCAGGAGGCCAAGAAATGTCTCAGGTTGACACAGGAATATCACATCTGCTGCAGTACAGTCTTGAATACAGTGGTCAGTATCTTCAAAGTCCTGCCAGGGAAAGAATTTGAACCTAGAATTCCATACTCAGTCAAATAATTAATAAATGCAAAAGCAATTTACTTTTGATCAGGGAACAGTTCAAAACTTCTGTCACCTGCATGCATACCCATTCTGAGAAACCACTTTTAATCAAACCAATTTTAATAAAAATGGGTCCCAAAAATTCTTTTTGGAGTTTCACTGTGTAATTATCATCAACATTTACCCCAAAGTGTTGTGGTAGCTCATTGTAAAATAAACATTTTTACAATATATAAAGTTCATTTTGTAACTTTATAACAGTAGCTACAAATCTTGTCAATAAAAAGCAGTAATATTAAAAGGGGATGGGGAGAGAAAGAACTTTAGAAAGAAGGGCAAATAGATCTTTTATTTCTATGAAGATTCACTAACAGATCTCTTGAGCTGGTAAAGAGCCATAAGTACATTAGTCAATAATGAATTAAAATCTCTAATCAAAATCAGTAAATTGAGGTCCAGGGATAGCTCAGTGATATTTCTTAGAGCATGTTTGGCATATCCAAAGCCCTGGGTTTAATTCCTTAGAGCTACAAAAAATAATGCATGCATGTATATATGCAGGTAGATATGAATGTATAGAATCATAAAACTTTTCAACTATTCTCTTCTACTGGTAAATAGGTAGGCCTGATTTACAACACTACCATGCTCTTTTAATGATAATAACTTTATAATATAGTTTGAAGTCAAGAAATACAATTCTGCTTTTGTTTGTGTTCAAGATTGTTTAAAGATACATCTATATGTGTGGGTTATATTAATATAAGTAAAGCCCCATATTAACACATGATTTCAGAAACAGAGAGGGAAAATTATTTCTATTTGTGATGTCTTAATCTTTGATGTACAAACATCCTAAAGTTGCTACCAAGAAGATGTTAAAACTTAGTTTTAAAAGTCAATAAAGTGGCAGGGTACAAAGTGAACACACCATAAATCATTCCTATTTCTACATACTAATAATGAACTATCTAAAATGAAATTAAGAAAGCAATCCTATATATAATAGTCACCCAAACAAACAAACAAACAAACAAAGACAAGATACACACAGGAAAAAAAAACCACCTTAGGGATAAATTAAAGATAAAAGCAAAGAAGAAAACATGAACAGGTAGAAAAACAACCCATGTCCATTAATTGAAAGAATTGTTATTGTTCACATTTCTGTAATCACCGCAGTGTTGGATGTAATACCTATCAAAATTTCAGGGACATTTTTCATATAAATAGGAAGAAACATTCCTTGGGAGTTACAAAAGACCTTGATTAGCAAAAATCCATCTTGAACAGAAGGAACAAAGTTCTATGTACCACACTCCCTCATTTTAAAATGTATTATTAAGTGATTATAATCAAAATAGTATGGAACTGGCATAAAAATTAACACATTAACCAATGGAACATAATAAGAAGCTCAAAATAAACTCACACATTTTTACTCAATTAATTTTATTAAAGGTGCCAATGCACACAATGTCAACATCCATCTCTTCAATCAATGTTGCTTGGAAAGCTAGATAGTCACATGCTGAGAATTCAATAAAACTCCTGTATCACACCATATACAAAAATCAATGCAAAATGGAGTAAAGACAGAGACAGAAAACCTGAAACTGAAAAACTACCAAAAGAAAACACAAAAGAAATACTGCTATAGGCAAGGACTTCTGGGTTATAACATTGAAGCACTAAGGAAGAACAACAAAAGAAAAGTATTACATCAAATTAAAAGGCTTCTGCATTGCAAATGAAATAACAGAGGTAGGATCTAGTAGGAGACAGACAACTTGCTTATTACATATTAAGTATATTTCCGTACATGGGGAATCTAAATGCTGAAATAGTAAGTAAATAAACAAACTGAACAACATATATGAGTAACAGGAGTCTTGCTCTCTGGAGAAACATGCTCTGAGGTGTCTTATCCTTTGCGATCCCAAGCACAGCAGAAAGGGAGTAGGGGAAAACTGAAAAACAATCTGCAATCCAAATGTTGGCTTCTTTCAGCCTTGTCTTTATTTCCACAAAACAGGAAGCATGCTTTTCTAGTTGGGAAAGGTATAGAAAGTTTTATACCCAGAGAAATTAACCAGTCCTAGACAAAGCATCCTTTGCCATTCAACAATCACTCCCTTCTCACCCTCATCATTTTCCAGTGACATCATTTGAATCCAGTATGGACTCCTTGGTAAATCTCTTAATATATCCCTCTCATTTTCCAGAACTTTTGACGAGGTTTAATTCAACTTCACCAGACACCCAAGTAGACATGCTGACTAAAGAAGACATGCTGACACGTTTCCGACTCAAACATCAAATGGTACCTAGAAGGTTTCCAGAGTCATCATACCCTGCTTTAATCCATTCATTCTCCCTGTCCCTTAGAAGACTATATCACCATGACAACCTCTTACATCTTCTTCCCTCCACACATTCTAAGCCAATAACATTGTTCCCAACATCCAAGAACTGGGACAATCTGAAGAGAATCTTCAGGGAAGTACAGTGCCCACCTGTAGGTACTCTACCCACACTGGCTTTCCTCTTCTAGAGCACAAGAGGATACCTCTGCTCTTTCTGGTGGCATGAAAGTAGCCTCTTCCTTCTCTCTCCTCTGAAAGACTTTATTAGACTTGCTTTTTCCAATCCATTTACCTCCATTTTCTTAAGAACTAACCCAAAGAGGCCTCGATCCCACTCTCCTATTAACCCACACCTGACAAGTCCTCATCATCCTCATCATCCTTGGCCTCAGCTTCTCACTTTTGCTCCCTGTATTTCATCTGTCTTTGAAGAGGGTATAGGATGATGGGCTCCATGTCACTCTCCTATTGCAGACTCTCCCCTCCTTCCTGACTTAATGTCCCTGTACTCTACACTCTATTTTGTGACCCAATTATTTTCCTCTGTATTCAATCTGTTGTTGATCTTATTCATCATCTGTCTGCTGTGAACTAGAAGCTTCACATCAAGGCAGTCCCACTTTCAAACTCCAGACACCTCCACCTGAATAGTCTCAACACATGTCAGACCCAGTGTTGCTCTTCCTCCCTAGAGGATTTCTCTGCCTGTAGACTTCCCCTACCTTTACTGTTGACGATTACATCTCAGAAACGATCAGGCTCACATCGGCATCTGTGACTCTTTTCTTCCTCCCAGACACCACCCCTGGTCCACCAGGAAAAGCCTGTTAACTCTATCTTAGGATGTAGCAAGGATATGATCTCCCTCAGCCATCTATGCTGCCACCCTCCTCAGATCAGCCACCACTCCTCACTTCTCATTTGAGTAGCTGTAGAAGGTTCTTCACTGTCCTGGCTGCCTTTGATCTTGGTCCACTTTGGTTTTCTCCTCCATCTGAACAGCCAAATAAAACTTGTCCCTCAAACTTCTGCCATGGGTCCCCAAAGTCTCTCAGAATAAAAGTACCAGATGTCTTGGGGACTCATGTGACTTTTCATCCCCTTCTCTCTCAAAATGTATTTTCTCTCTTGCTGGATTCTCTGCCTGGAATACTGTTCTGTCCACACAGACAACAACCCTCTTCCTGCTTCTGAGTGCTGTTCAAATGATCACTCGATGAAGCAGACTCTACTTTGACCCTTATACTTCCCATCCCATCATCATGGCTTTGCTATCCAGTGTTTGTTTGCCTCTGCCCACACTATTGCCATCTTCCAAAATAATTAACCAAATGTGCTTTTTTTCCTGTCTTCCTTATAGACAACAAGCATCATAGGAGTGGGACTGCATGTATCTCAAGAATTCAGCTGAGAATATGACCAGCAAAAGTAGCTGAATAGCAAAGCAATGGAGGAATGTATGTCCACCATATCCAACCATACCAAGGCTCACTAAGGCAAAAAGATTTTCAAGTAATCCCCACGTACTAGGTACATAGGTTTGTCTTTTATTTTATTATTGATTCAACATTCAATATACTTCACAATCAGCTACCATGTTTTAAGTACTGCTCAGAAACATAACATTAATGAAAAGGAATAAAAGTATTCCATTGGAAAACTTTAGTTTTACTAGGTTCCATGGTTTTATATGCATGTAAACACATCATCCACACACATAGAAGGCATGATATTCAATGAATATGTGCAGCCCTCCAAGGCAAGCTCATCTCTGAAGGGGAACAAAGAAATGATTACAGGAGGGCAAATATTGATCCTGGAGTTAAGAAACCTTGGATACCATCCTTGTTCACAGTCTTTCAATGTTCAACCTACTTGAGGAAATCTTCCTTAGTATTATCTCCTCCCACCAAAATCTATCCCGTTTCTCCTGATATGAGGGAAGGGCTAATTATTAGGGGGAAATAAATCTGACGTTACCAACATTATGTGTGGAACTTCTGGGACTCTGCATCCCTGACTGAGCATCCTTGTTCCAGGTATGCCCTTTAATCCAGCTCTGTACTCTTTGCAGACTTAGATCTGCAACTTCTTCAAAAGCAGATCCTTTAGGAAGAAGCCACCCACACAACTCAGACTACCATGGGAGCATTTCTATGACAGTAGAATACAGAGACTAAGGGGATTGTGGGAGAGGAAAATCAGGGGAAAGCAATCATTGTTTATTATATAAAAAATGTTCAAAAGAAAAATTCATGAGAAAATAGCTATTTGCACTTGATCACTTTTTTTTAAAAGTGTGCATCGCTCTGGTGGTTCCTAACAATCAAGAATTCATGTTTGACTAAGGTGACTAAGCAATCACTCACTAATCTTGATTAATAGACTATTCAAAGATGGAAGAAGCAAGCCAAGTTCCAAAGCTCAGAAGGCAATGCTTGAAGAGGAGCCATTTCCTGATATGCATTTTAGTCCTTAGACAGCCAATTAATACATCAGAGAGTATTTTCAGCTGCATATTCAGTTCAGTTGGTGCTTGACAGTCATGTAAGAGGGGCAATGCACAATAAACTCAGAGCTGAGAAGACAGGAAAAGGCGAACTCCCTGGGCTCAGTGGCCATCCAGTCCAGCCAATCAGCAAGCTCCAGGTTCAGTTAGAGACGCTGTCTCAAAAAATATCAATAGAAAAAGACATCAGATGTTGACCTTTGGTGTTCAAATGCACAACACACATGAACACACACCCCCACATCCACATAAACATCCATAGATGAGTGTGTGTAGTCTCAAAGAGGCCCTGTGCTAAAGGTTTGATCATAGATTGACACTACTATAAGATGTTTGGTCTTTCAAAAGGTTTCCACCTGAGTTTGCCATATGCTCATTGGGTGAAGTCACTTGTTGCTATGTCTAATGACCTCAGTAAGTGTCTGGAGACTATGTGGTGGGCAACAGACACATTTCCTTCTCTTTCTACCCTGACTTCCACAGGCAATTAAGCACTGATACACAAATAAATAAATGTAATATATAATCATAAAGGTTTTTAATGGAGAGTTGGGGATATGAAATGTTCACCCCCAAAATATAAGGACCTGAGTTCTTATCCCCCCAAATCTCATAAAATGCTAGATACAGTGGCTCAAATTAGTTTTTGTTGGTTTGCTTTGTTATCGTCTTTGTTTTTGTTGTGAGCCTAGCCTAGTTAGGTGGGGTTTTGCTGTTGTTATCTTCCTTCCTTCCTTCCTTCCTTCCTTCCTTCCTTCCTTCCTTCCTTTTTTTCTTTCTTTCTTTATGGGTGTTTTTTTTTTTCTTTTCTCAGTTTTGGGGGGTTTTGTTGTATTGGGTGTTGGGGGAAGAATTTAAAGCTGGGTATGTAGAGAGTGGGAATGGATCTAGAAGGACTTAGGAGAAGGGAAGAATGTGTTCAAATTATATTTAAATGTAAAAATTATTTTAAATTAAGAAATATAATAAAAAAGAAGTAGGGCTTAGTAGGAGGTCTCCAGGCCATCGCAGTATGGGCTTGAAGGAGCCTGTGGCTCCCGTCTCTTCCTCTTTGGTCTCCTCTGTCAAGTCCACGAGATGAGCTGTTATGTTCCTCTGCATCTCCACTACCTCACGCTGTGAGACTGACATACTCAAAGCCTCCAGATAAAGTGACTGATCATAAACAAAGGTTTCTGGGGGTCAACATAAACTTGTCTTTACAAGTTGATTCTTTCAGGAATTTTGGTAGTGACAGAAAGCTAACACACCATTCGATGTCTGCTTTTTTCCATATAAGGCATTTTATGTATTGGATATCTTTTTCCATTACACTAAAGAATGTCTCACAAAGGCCTTATTTTGAAAGTATGCAGTTTAGTGACATTAAGGCCATCTGCACTACTGTGCCATAGTTGCCAATATCTGCCTCCTGAATCCACCTTATTGTTAAAAGGTCTTCCATGGCACATTCTTAAATTCAGTATATTGCAAATACTCCAAATAAACTACACTGATAATGACTGTTTATCCATTGGGACCATCACACCCATACTGCATATGCCTCCAAGACTTGTCACCACATGTGGGGCAAAGCAGTTACGGACTCTGAGGAGTTTTATCCTAAGTGTATGAGGTCAGAGCCATGAGTTTTAATAGGCATGTATTAGATAGTGATAGAGTTTGATGTACTCAATTGTACATCTATGTGCTTACAAATCTCTTCAGCTGAAGCCTTTGTAGCTAGTTCAGTGAAGCCTCTTACCAGTTCCAGGAATCCTTTGGGGGTATTTCAAAATCTGCCCAGGAAAACGTGAATTTTTTTTTTCAGTTCCTATCCCAGAAGTATGGATGGAAATAAAGGAAATAAATCAAAACTGACTGTTCCATTTGGGGTGGTGGAATATTCCTTACAGATGAGATAAGAGAATCATTGATAAAACCTGAACCCATTCTCCAGGAAGTATCTTCCCACAGCCAAGGCCTTGAGTGAATTTTCTAAATTCAAACCATTTATCTCCTACTTTCAAATGCCCTGAGAAAATGTAGACACACATCTTGACCAGGTAAGACAAAAGATGTGGCACAAAGAAATAGACAAAAAAAACCCATTAAACTTCTCAAAAGTGATTTCTCTCATCCAAAACTTTATTTTTTCCCCTAAGGTATGAATGCAAACATTTTGCAAGAAAATGCTGCCAAGCCAATGACGTGGGGGTAGAAAACAGTACATAGAAATAGGTTTCACCCTAGGGTCCTTTTACATTAAGAGCCCAAGCTGCTTCAAGAACAGACACCTGCCCTACCTTCCAGCAAAAGAACTGCCCACCACTTATTAGATTTCATATTTATAAAATAGGCACCTAATGACTACATGCACTACCATAAAAAGAAACCTCAGTTCCCTCCAGAGAAAGTCACAGCCAGCATTTTATTAGATTTTGCCCTTCTTAAGCAGCCACAACTTCTCTTCCCCTTGCTATTATGTAAGGACTCTGCTGGGTACAGCTAAGTGATAAATGCTAGGTTAAAATAACAAGGTCATTTGACTTTTTTTAAAATTAAATCACAGGGAGATTGTCTCAAAAATTATTAAACAGCATTTAGGTTTTAACACATCAAGCAGTCTGCTTACCAGGCAGAATGTTCCTAAAAGAAGTAACTGCTCAGTCTTGGGAGACAGCCCAGTGAGTATAGTGCTTGCTGTCAAGCCACAGGTCATGAGTTCAATCTCAGAACCCCAGGCATGGTGGAACATGCTTGTAATTCCAACACTGGGTGGGTAGGGGTTGGGGAATCAGATAGGAGCTTGCTGCTCAGACATCTTAGCCATCAGCATGCTCCAGACTAGTGAGACACCCTTAAAAAACTTTAAGGTGGAATGGCTCTTGGTAAACAAACTCAGGGTTGGCCTATAGTTTTCATATGTACTGATACATATGTGTACCCTCTTGTACACCTCTCCCACACCACAAAGAGGTGGAGGATTGTGTTTTTGTGTGTGACAAACAAACAAGACAAAATAGAATAAGTCAAAGTTGAGCACACTGTGTGGAAGAATTTGGTTGCCCACAGAAGCAAAGCTCAAAGATTCCCTGGAACTGGAAAAGTAGACAAGAGTTAACTGGGTCAGTCACCCTTCTGAAGAGATGGACCTGAACACCAAGTAGCTTGTGACTCTAGTGAGGGAAAATATCAACAACCTGAGGCTGTGCCACCTGCTGTCAGTGTTCACACACCATAAGCCAGACAAAAAGAGTTTACTGCCACATTCTCTAACTCTGCACCCTGAGTGTGGCCACAAGGGTGGGAGTGAGCCCTTGTTTTCCTAATGACTCTAATCTTTCTACTGTGACCCACCTTGACCAACCATTACATCATCTTCTGTGGAAGATATAGAAACACATATCTAAGCTCCACTGAGTCTAAGCCCAATGCTTGCCAATCACTTTCAATGTTCAACCACTTCCTTGAGGCTGTGGACTTATATTTAGTAAGAAAAATAAATGCATAACATGAGTATTTTAAATCTAGTCATGGGTGAGCAGAGAAGAGTAATAATTGTGCCAAAAGTAAGCTGTCAAGTTTATATCAAACCCTAACAAAAAGATTACAGTGCAAACCCTTGGCTCCTGTGAAATACTGCAATAACATGGTTGTGACATGAAATAAACTTCAAGTCTCTTCTGTGAGCTTTCTTTGCACTGTTATGGGTTATGTAGGTGGAACTGGAGAATAGTAAGTTATTTTAATTCAGCTCTAGTATGAGATGCCTTCTAGTGGACTCACTGCTTTTTATATTTCTTTTTAGATCTTATCGCTGTTTTTATATTTCCTCTAACTTAGATCTCATGAGTGCCAATATTGATATTCTCTCTACAGTTCCCCAGTGGTTAATCCTTAAAAAAAATACAAAAACTAACTAACATCTGTCATCACTGAGGCGTAAATTCTTTGCACATTAGGGAAATTCAAACCAGACTCAGTCAGCCATGGTGACACTGAAGGCACACAGGTTGGCCAACAGAGTCTTAACAGATGACTACTGGCAGTAAATAGATTCCAGAGATCTAGGAACACAAAAGGTAAAACCCCAAAACCTAGACCAGTCACCCCAGAAAGCTACTCAACTTAGAGAAGTCCTACAATTTCAAGCCCTCTAAGAACTCAGACGTCTGTAAGTGGTCATCTTGTTAAAAAAAAAAAAAAAATCCGTTCATCAAAAAGATACTTCAATCCAAAAGAAAACATTTGTTTTGTCACAAAAATTCTTATTTTATACGAGTATCTGTCAGTTTTTATTTAAACGGAAGGCATCTTTATATTATAATTTGACTCTTTGGTATCAAAAGTTTTGCACAATCTTTTAACCTTTTGTTTTTTATTAATTTTATTGACTTGTGTGTGTGTGTATGTATTTGTGTTTTGCAAACCCAAATCACTAGCCCATACATACACAGTAGTTAAAAGAAAGTTGGTGGATTAAATGAATTAACTCAGGTGGCAGAAAAACAGCACCTTTCATTTCAAAGAAGAATTTCTACTACAGAAGTGTCAAAGTGCAAAATGACAACTAGTCTCAAGGCCTTAAGGGACTTTACTTTGCTGTTCTAGAATCACATCAGTGCATCCTTTGATGAAATGGAACGTGTTATAATGGACCAAGAAGAGGAGGTTGGTTTTATGGCTAGAGACTGGCTGAAGAAGATGAGGAATAAGAAATAGTTTGCCCACTTCAAGGTTTGTCAAGGAGACAGAGAAATAGAAAAAAGTCTGGAAGGTTAATCTTGGATGATTTCAGTTTTACTTTGTGTAAGATTTGAAGGATGCAAGTACTTGTGGCAGCATCATTTTAATACAGGGTTTTGTATAGCACAGGTTAGCCTCAAACTCTAAGTCCAGGGGAACCCAGAGTGACTGATCCTCCAGTCTTCACTTCCCCAAGGCTATGATTACAGGGACACCATTACACCCAGTTCACACTATGCTGGGGAAAGAACCAGCTTTGTGCATAGTAGGTAGTCATTCTAAGTAAGCTACATTCTAGCCTGGAGTATAGACACTCAAGTAGAGGGGCCTCAGTGGCATATAAATGGAAAGGATGTTGTTTGTACATTACTTCTTTCTCTCATTTCTCAGAATCCCAGGTAACAACTTGATTTCACTTTCTGTCATAGTGAACGACTCCATCTTGATTTTGAGTCTTCATCTGCTGGGACCTACTGAGGAAGCCCAGTCTATAACAATGGCTTTGCATACTATTTATTTAATAAATGAACCATCTGACAGAAAACAAATCTACCATGAAAGAAGTAAGAAAGCAGTACAGAGCCATCACTGTGCTTCCAGTCACAGTTGACACAGTTCTGCAATGTACATCTGACCAGCCATTGTCCCCAAGAGGCAAACTCAATCCAAGGCCACATTCGTCATGAAATATGAAGTTTCTAAAGAGAACTAGGAGTTGTGATATTCCTATAGGACAAAAATGGGCAAGGAATAGGAAGCAGGTGTTCAGCAAAGGCTAAATGAAATGGTTATACAATGCAGAGAGACAATGGCAGGTAGAAGATAGGTCAGGAGATTTCAGTTCAGCAAACAGTGCAGAAATCACTACCCAAGGCCTACCCAAGGTTAGCCCACAGGAAGTCAGTCTTGGGTTAGAAACCCCAGGGTATCAATTATTTCTAATCTTAAGCTATTTATGGGCTATGTCATTTTAAAAGTATGATAACAAGATCGTAATGCCAATTTTCTATTGTTTGTTCACCTGAAATTAACATCCACCTGGACCTTATAAGGAAAGAAGATCTTAGCAAGTATAATAAAATTAAGATTAAAACACACCTAGTTGGGGTGAGATTTCAATCCAATATGCTTAGTGTTCTATGTTCTGATTGCTGGCTCATTCAGGGGCCTGTGTTTGGCTAACTTTCTTATACAGCCCAGGACCACCTGTCCAGGGGATTGTAATATCCATGTTGTGCTTGGCCTTCCTATATCAATGAACAAGTAGAGGCAAATCTCCCCCCCCCCCCCGTGCAGGCATGCCCTTAGACCATTCTCACCTGGATACCCCTCAGTTGAAACTTTCTTCTCAGGTAACCCTAGATTATGTCAAGTTGACAGCTAAAGCTAACTAAAAGAGTTGGTTGGTATCTTTGTGAGAAGTAAATTTGGTCACAGAAACTTAGACACCTGGTATGGATTCCACATGATGTGATTGTGGTAGTTAACATTGAAAATACCTTCAAATGGGAACACATGGGACTACCAGCAGCTACCAGAGGCCCAGATGTCTGACAAGGAGCCTTCAAAGACAGCTTGGTACTGTTGACACTGTGACTTGAGACCATTGGCTTCTAAACTGTAAGGGCATACGTTTCTTCTCTAAGCTGATTTGCTTGTGATGCTTGCTATCAGAGCCATACCAAAGTAAGATAAGGAGTGCAAGCCTTTGTAACACTAGGGAAGAATCCAGGACATAGCACACCATAAGCAAGCACTCCTCCTACAGAGCTGTACTTCCGGTCAAACATAGCACCTGGAACAGTAACTCCCAGAACTTTTAGCATCAATGCATAGAAATGAGTTGAAAGGAGAAGGAGGAGAACAAAAAGGACAAACTCACAAGACACTATGGCTCTTTGTCATAGAGAAACTTGGGTTTAGACAAAGCTAGTGACAATAGAGTGCATGGAGAAGGTACACACATTCAGTGTTTCAGTGGTGCATGGAGAAGGTACACACATTCAGTGTTTCAGTGGTGCATGGTGAAGAAGACTGTTGGATGGGCATGAGGAGTGGATGCCCTGGCAGGAACAGAGATCATCAGGAGGGCAGATAGGAGGAATGGTTCATTTGTTTTCTGATATGTTGTTGATATACACCTGTGGGCAATTGAAAGTAGAAGGTGAACACATGGTTGTTTGGGACTAGAGAGAGAACCTGGACTTACAGAGTTGAAGTTATGGTGGAAGGTTTGCAGAGACTTACTGTCCAATGGACAGAAGCATATTTGGGGTGCAACTGCAACAGATGGTAGAAGGCCATCCCCTGCCTGGCACGCCTTTTTATCTCTCCTGGTGAACAAATGGCATGCTTTATTAACGCTGAACAAACCGTCAACTAAGCAACCTGACCTCCAATTGCCAGTTCTGGTCATACATGCCTGTCTCAAGCTGTAAGGATTTTTCTTTTCCTTCCCAGATGAACTGGAAGTTACTAATTATCTCTGTACCCAATAGAAAAGTCACAGAACACATTCAGTTAACATAAATTAAGCATACGTGTGTGTGCACAAATGTGTGTCTGTGTGTGTATACATATATATGCATAGATATAATTTTTTAACTATACATGTAGACCGATGGTCAAATGTTTTTGCTTTATTTTCAGGGCTTTTAGTCCATAGGAAAGAAAGAACTAATCAAGTCCTTCAATTCAAAGGGTCAATTGTGAAAACCTCTTAGAAATACTTCTGCAGAAGGCTGTTTAGTAAACGAAGTGGACACAGAATTGCCCACATAGAAACAATGTGGGAGCCACACCTCATAACAGATCCAGGACGAGTTCCAATGGGGAAAGCTATGAATGCACAGAGTCTCTGAAAGCAGCAGGTAAGGTCATTCTTCTATTAGCTGAAGGAGAGCCATGGGATTGTCGCTGTTCAGAACCAGTTTCAAAGCCAGAAGCACAGTGAGCCAAGGGAGTTGTAGAAGCAGGGGAGAATATACATGGAAGTAAATAATCAGCCAAGCCCGTGCTAGAGGAGCCACACATTCCCTGTTTTTCTTTTATCAAAAGACAAGCTTATGCTAAACAACCCAGACTGCCCTTGATCTCCCAGCAATCCTCCTGAGTCAGTTTCTTGCATGCTGAGGTTACACAAGTGTCCCCATTCCCATCCTACCCAACTTTTGTTGCTTTTTTGGAGACAGGGCGTTATTCTGCATTTTCTTTATCCCAGGCTGGAATTGAACTTATTACATATCCTAGGCTGGCCATCCTTCTGCCTCAACCTTCTGGGTGCTGGAATTATGAGTGTGAAGCATCACATCTAACTTCTGCCTTCTTTATGGCAATAGTTTCTCTATGTATTATCATTTTATTATGTTGACTTAAAAATATAAAACAGGGTGGAGGGAAATACTCCAAAGTAGATCACTTTTCCATATTGTGTAAAGGTTCAATGTCCAGCAACAACAACAACAACAACAACAACAACAAAATTAAAAGAATTAAAACAAAACAAAACAGAAACATAGCTAGTGTGCTTTCTATTAATATCCTAGACTACCACATAAAATGTCAAAAATGATGGCTTTTAAAACAAAAGTGCGTTGTCTCCATTCCAGAGGCAAGGTTTCCTAGCTAGTTTTATCAGTGTGACACAGCCTAGAACCATCTGAGAAGTGTCAAGGTCAGGTTGCTATGTGGACATGTCTGTGGGGGGTTGTCTTGATTGTTAATTCATGTAGGGTAACCTAGCCCACTGTGGTGGGGGAACCATTACCTAGGCAGGTGGCCTCTTTCTGTATTAAAAAAAATACAGCTGTGTACTGCATCCCAGAGTACTATGCTGAGGAATGAGGAGATACCAGCCTAGTCCTATAGTTCTCCATACTGAACAGTTTCAAATTCTAAGCAAGTCTCGTCCTTAATAATGACATCTGTCATCTCTCCAGGATGTCACCCATCCTTCAATGTTACATTCTGTTTAATCACCATGCCATTTCCTAGTATGGTAGAATATTATAACAGCCTGAGGCCAATGTCTGCCACTCTGGTTATAACTGGGAAGCAGATACCAAGGTGATCTGCCAAGTCCTTGGAATGCCCAGGAACCTTGTAGAATAGAAAGTACTACTCATGCCTGATTCCAGGAGAGCAGTGCTAAGCCCTCTCCCTGTCCCCTTGTCCTTACCTACCTCCATTTCCAGTTACAGTCACTTCATTCCATCTGTGCATAGACAACCCATACCTGTTAAGGTTCTTGGGGCTCATGTCTATACACCCCCAGATATCCCTCTGTCCCCTTCCAAAGGGAAGAATGGAAATTGAGTTGGCTAGCTGCCACAGAGATGTTATGACCATAAAATAGACCCTGGAGAGAGGTAGACAGATGACCATCTCAGCCTTGGAGAGCAGTCCTGGTAGGTGGGAAAACTGAGTACTTGACAGGGCTCAAATTTCTTAAGATTAGAAGGTCCCAAAGTCACCTTTCATCTCTTCATTTCTCCACTTGTTTGCAGACTTCAGCTCATTGCTGATGTGAATGACAAGGATAAGCATTCCAGGGATGCTGGTCACTGGATTCCTGGAGATACTTGAGTTCTGAGCTATGGGATGGTCTAGACAACTATGCACTCTTGGAGATGACACAGAAACTGCCGAGCAACTGCCCATGAGGCTTGAAGTGGACATGTTCAGAAAAGAGATCCTTTCCCTGTGGGTTCAAAGGAGGGAACCAAAGCAAACTGGTATGGAGTCAGCACTCTGGGGAAGAGGGGACTCCTATACCTATGTGCAAAGGGAGAGCATGGGAGAGAAGGAAAGGAGAAGAGTCAAGAGTTTTCCACTGAAGGAACGAGACTGGTCAAGGCAGCAAATCTTCATGAACTCAGGCTCCATGCCATTTTTTCCTTCCCCTTTCTGACCCAGGCCTTCAGCTCATTTCTTAAGCCAATGGTTCTCAGTCTTCCTCATGCTGCAACCCTTTAATCCAGTTCCTCATGTTATTTCATTGCTACTTTATAACTGTAATTTTGCTAGTAATGAATCATAATGTAAATATCTGATATGCAGGATAGCTGATATATGACCCATGAAGGGACCAGGACCATCAGAATACCAGTAGCAGCCATTAGAAGCATATATATATTTCAGTCAACTAATTACAAAAGGAGGACATGAAATTGGGAGGGAGAAGGGTGGAGTCCTGGGGAGAGTAGGAGGGGTGCTGAGTTGTGGACATGTTCAAGAAAGATACACTATATTTAAGTATGAAATCCTCAAAGAATGAATAAAAATAAAACTTTTTAAAGTAAACTATTTTTCATAATTAGACCAGAAAATAGCTATTAGGTATTAAGGAATTACAGCATACACGATAAAGAGCAAAGCCTCTAGATATTAAGATGAAGAAATAGCCTGTGTAAAAAGACAAACATGTTATGTACGCACTCATATATGGATTCTAGACATAGAGTAAAGGATTACCAGCCTATAACCCACACCGCCAGAGAAGCTAAGAAACAAGGAGGAGTCTAAGAGAGACATACATCGTCCCCCAGAGAAGGGGAAAGGGACAAGATCTCCTGAGCAAATTGGGAGCATGGGGGGAGGGGAGAGGGAGCTAGGAGAATGAGAAGGGGAGAAGAGGAGGAGTGAGGAGGACAGGAGGGAGCAGGAAGGCTGAGTTGGGAGAAGAATGGAAGAGAGCAAGATAAGAGATACCATAATAGAGTGAGACATTATAGGTTTAAAGAGAAATAAGGCACTAGGGAAATGTCTGGAGATCTACAAAGATGACACCAACTAACAATCTAAGCAACAGAGGAGAGGCTTCTTTAAATCCCCTCCCCTGATAATGAGATTGATGACTAATTCATATGCTATCCTATAGCCTTCATCCAGCAGCTGGTGGAAGTAGAAGCAGATACCCACAGTTAAACACTGTAATCTGGATCTGTAATCCAGTTGCAGAGAAGGATGAGTGATGAGCAAAGGGGTCCAGACCAGGCTGGTGAAACCCACAGAAACAGCTGACCTGAACAAGGGGGAGCTCTTGGTCCCCAGACTGATAGCTGGGAAACCAGCATGGGACTGCTCCAGACCCCAGGAACGTGGGTGTCAGTGAGGAGACCTTGGAAATCTATGGGGCCCCTTGTAGTAGATCAGTACTTATCCCTAGAATAGGTGTGGTCTTTGGGAACACATCCCACAAAGAGGGATACTCCCTGAGCCTAGACACAAGGGATGGGCATAGGCCCTATCCCAAAGGATATGACAGACACGGAAGACTCCCCTATGGAAGGCCTCACCCTCCCTGAGGAGCAGAAAGGGTATGGGATAGGTAGGGTGTTAGTTGGGGGGGTAGGAGAGGAGGGGAGGGAGAGGGAATTGGAATTGACATGTAAAACAATCTTGTTTCTAATTCAAATAAAAAATTTAAAAAAAAAAAAAAAAAAAAACGAAGAAGAAATAGCCTGTGTTGTTTTAAAAGTCGTCCTCAAACATTGCGTGTCCTTGCTCATCTCTGGCTTCTTGCTCCAGATCTTCAGGTTCGAGTAGATAACCTAGAGTAACTGTAGAAACTAGGACAACAAAGCTGGACCATAGCATCAAGATGAGTGCTAGAGAGAGAGAGATAAAGGACACAAGTGATTTGAAAGGGGATGTAAGAGTAGGAGGGGCTTTAACTGAGGGGTGGGGGTTCGAGGTAGATACTGAAGGAGAGAGACGATGGAAGAGAGTAAAACAACAGTAAGGATGTCTGAAAAATCTATAAGGAATATATTACTTATTTACCTAAAAGTCACATAAAATACATACAAGTCTATGTGTATACATAGAAACTTTAAATGAAAATTTCCCACATGGGCTGACAATGTTCATAGACTATCTACCAAAAACTGCAATACCAGGCATAAGAAACTCCCCTTATAGTTGCTGGTCAGAAGAGTCCAAGAGACTCCCAAAACATTATAGGCTATTGCCATTGTTCTTGGGTGCCTCTCAGAAATAAAAAGTAAGAACCTATTGCTGAAGATACTATGTGCTTCAGACATGGAACCCAAAGGATCCAAGCTGTATCTGACTTGAAAGCCTCCTCCCTGAAGACAAGCTTTAATGGAACCAGAAGCACCATGTAGGCTTCTAAAGGAGGGAGGCCACCAATAGTCTTAATGAGCTATGACACGTATGAACCACAATAATGACCAGCATGGCATGATCACCTTATTGGTATAGTATATATATCTTGGTGGTTTATATCTTATATATATATATTATATATATATATATATATATAATATATATATATATATATACATATATATATTATATATAGTATATTATAGTATATTATATAGTATATATCTTGGTGGTAGCCAATAACTCTCTACTTGCATTTAAGACCCCCTCAATGTGAGTGAAATATTTCCTGGTATTGAAAACCTAGCCAAGGTCATATATGGAGGAGATCCTACTACCACTGTTTTTCTAGACCAGCATAATTCCCAACTGCATTCTAAATATGTGTCTTTACTGTCACAGATAAGTGTAGTCCTCTGACCCTTCATCAGAGTGATTTCTCTTTGCAACAGATGGAGACTATTACCAAAAATCTCAACCAATCAAAATGCAAGTAACAAGTGAGTGTGTGGTGCCCAGCCCCAACTGATACACTCACAACACAGCTCCTATACCTAAGGTTCATGGAACATTGCACAAATATGGATGGGAAGATTATAAGAGCCAGATCAACCCAGTCAGCTATGAGATTATGTCTCTTAGAAATGATATAGAAGCCACACCCATGAAGTCTCAACAA
This sequence comes from Cricetulus griseus, assembly GCF_003668045.3. Classification (NCBI taxonomy): domain Eukaryota; kingdom Metazoa; phylum Chordata; class Mammalia; order Rodentia; family Cricetidae; genus Cricetulus; species Cricetulus griseus. The sequence goes on along the minus strand of NC_048595.1, from coordinate 282,518,282 downwards.
TATAGCTGTCTAAACAAGATCTAAATAAGAAAGATACCAACAGACTTGGTAATGTACAATAGGGAAATTTTACTCACAGGGTCTCCACCCTAGACAAAGAACTAAACAATTAAGGAAGAAATAGTCTTCCCCATGGTATAGCTCCCTAATCATTTACCCAATACAAAGTGGTCAGCCCTGAAATTATATATCTACAAGTACAATTATACAGACTGAGCTGATTGTTTTTATATATTTAGATATAGATAGATAGATAGATAGACAGACAGACAGACAGACAGATAGAGTAGGTAGATGATAGATTGATAAATAAACAGTTGATACATGATAGATATAGATGATAGACAGATATAGATGATAGATATAGATGATAGATATTATACAAAGATGATAAATAGTATGTAGATTATACATATAGATAGACAATAGATTTAAGAGCAATTAAGAAAAGGCTATGAATTTGAAAGAGAAAAGAAGGGCAATGAGGGGTTGAAGGGAGGAAAGAGTGGGAGAAATCATATATTCATATTTCAATTTCAAAACTAAAATTCCCTTTTTTAAAAGTCTTTGTGCAGAACTGGATAGGTAGGTGTGATCATTCTTCCCACAGTTGCTCTTTAGACACGTCAGAGGAAGCATTAACTCCTTGTAGTCATCTTGTCCTAGGGCTCACACAAGTCTTTTGTGGATTAGAACTAAGGATCATGCTTACATTTCATTTTACACATGCTCACCTTTTAATTCCCACATACCAAGTCAGAAAATATGGCCAGATGATATGGCCAGATGATAAAACAAAGAAAGATTCAATTTTTATTCTTGAGAATAAAACTGAGAATTAACTTGAGAATTCTAACAATATTCTATTATAAAAAATTAAATAACCCAAAGTATTAATTATATTTATTAAAAATCCATCATTCAAAATGAAGTCTGTTCACACTGTTACACTGGTAGTCATTCACTTCTGTTTTTTGTTTTTTGTTTTTGTTTTTACTGAAATGTTTTTCCTCTACCTCTGTTTATATATATTTCTTAATTGTCTCTCTCTTTTTGTGAGATTATTACATCACCCCCTTTCCTCCCTCCAAACCCTCCCTATACCCCTCCTTTTTCTCTTTCAAATTCATATCGCACCTCTCATTCCACACAATGGTTTCCTTGCTATTGTTCTTCCTGACGATGTTTCTCATTCTCTTTTTGAAATTACCATTATTATTCTCAAATTATCACCTCATAAATGTGACATTACCTATACCAGATCTTTACTTTAGACTATCTTTTTAAATGACACACAGTATTTAGGTATATAAAGCCATTGTGAAACACAACTTTCTTTGCAAACTTTCGCAGTCATCTTCAGAGTTCCTCCTGAAGGTCTTTGATATACTTTTTTTTCTCTCACTCTTTTTAAATCAATGACCATTATCATTCTGTTTCCTCGGATAAGTAGGCATTTGACTCATAGTAACTGCATTCCAGTGGCACACAGATACACACACACGTGCACACACACACACACACACACACACACACACACACACACACACACACACACACACAGCCTTGTGTCAGTCTCTTGATGACAGGGGCACATCAGAGAACTAGATCCCTGGGTGGATTTGTTATTTTCTATAAAGTAAACAGCCTGCCCTCCTTCTATTCTGTACAACATGCAGACCTACCATCATCCTAAGCAAAAAATGTTACATAGCACATGACTATACATATCTGCATTTGCTTTTAAAGTCCATTTTTATAAAAGGCCAGTCAACAAAATATAGTTTGACTATATTTTGGACCCTTGAATTAAGCACAAAGAAGTTTGAGAGTAGCCTTGCTAGGTATTTTATTACCATGCACATGTCTAGTTCTGAGTTTAACAATGGAACAGTTAAACCTGACCACAGTATCTTCCTAAGCTTGACTTTTGTCTCTATTTTAATCCTAAATTAAGGTTATTTTCACAAATCTTTCATCAATGGGTATTACATTTGAACTTCCTGAGGCTGGAACAGGAAAGCAAGTTGCAGGCCTGCCTGAGCTACACAGCAAGACCCTGACTTAAAACACCACCGCTAATAAAATACCACATGTTGAGAGGGGACTCTACAGATAAAAATGAATAATATATACTTGTTTTCAGCACTGCTGTGTGGATCTGGGACTACTATTGCTACACTCTCATAGGGGATATGTTTATAGATTAATAAAAATTTAACAGCAACCAAGATGGGCTCTCGGGGGTATGGTCATTAAATTTTTTGTGCATTTCATTTTTCTTTTCTCTCAAAGTGTGAAAATAAGACAAAACAGACATAAAGTTCAAGGAAAAACATGCATAATTCCAATCCTGAAGTGCTTGTGTCTATCTCACAAAACAATGATAGAATATCTAGGCATTCAATAAAACCTTCAGTTCCTTGGATGGCCAGGATATTTGCTTGCTTGTTAGTATTTTCCTCAAAACTTAAACTTTCTCTGTCAATCTTATTCATTCATATACTCTGATCTCTCCTACCCAATCCACTTAGATAGATGCCCTGTAGTAAGTTGGCTCATTGCATAGCTAGCTCCTTACTCAAAGCACAACTTGTTTTTACATGGATTTACACAAATACATGTAGGATTCTCAGATTCATGTTAACTCAGCCTATGTCAACAACTCTGGAAATGGAAGCCCAAAACTCCATATATATTTTAGTATTATAAAAAAGAAAAAAAAATCTCACGTGTCACAAAAAAATAACTTCATCTATTGAAGCCCAGGGAGAAAAAAAGCTCAATTTAAATCTCACATTGATTTGATCTATAAGCCATACAAGAGAGTCCACCTCTTTTTGCCTCAGCCTAGGCTTCTGTATACGAAATCCATTAGTTGGGGCATGGGAGAGGCTTGTTCCCATCATAACTAGAGTCCTTCTCCATAAAGGAGACCAGTCAAGAGCTTTAGAAACAGCACTTGAGAGACCAATAGGATGAACAGAGTGTCACTTCAGCCTCTGGATCTTTCTAGCAGCTCCTCAGGGCATTGCTTGTGTTTATTTTCCTATTGTATTTCCTTTTCTCTGAACATAGGATGCATAAAGCAAAATGAATAAATAATTGGCATTCCACAAATAAGCCTATTATTAGCCCTTTAGTGCACAACATCTGAAGAATAGATTATTTATGGGAAAAATTCTCCTCAATAGAGGCATTTTCAATGATAGTCTTAGAAATCAAAACAATTCCATAGATCACTGAGCATTAAGCACTTTTAAAATGTGATTTCTGCATGACAGACACATGTGTGCATGCAGTATGTAGTATCTATCCAACTCTTCTGAGCAGAGAAAACTGGCCAGAAATACTATGTCGAAGGCTTTATTGTTCTTGGTGTTGATTTTAAAGGCTACTCTCAAGTTTCAAGAGAAATACAGTGGGTTAACACTGACAATTGGCAAGCCCCGATGTAGCACTGACACCAACCACATCGCACGCTGTTATTTTCTCCCCTCCCCACACAGTATCACAGCCAGTTCTTGAGTCATTCACTCTTAAAACAGACGTTGAGTTTTGCGTTCTTACCTGGCACTCTCTTTGCCCAGTTGATCATATGAACCAACTCCCTGTCTGCCAGGTTGGTCAATAATCCCATCATCGAAGCTTCACTGAAAGGTCTAGAAGGATCATATTCAGAATAGATTAAGGGCGGTTCAGCATCCAACAAGGCACTGACCATTTGGTCAGCTGTCAAGGACAAGGCAGGGCTGTTCTTCTTAGTGTGCTTAATCACAAGAGGACTTGGCCAAAGGTTGGCGGCCCTCATGTCTCCTGAAGGCCCCATTTCGTTTCTGCCTTCCAAGTCATCTCTCTGGCGCTTGTGTTTCAGCATCCTCCCTCCTCTCCGGTCTTTTCGTATCCCTGAAAATGCAGAAGGATAAAAGAACAAATTCAATTACCCTTTTCTCCCGTCAACTTCAGTACAAACACCATCTTCAAAGATAATAGCCCTTTATTTTATTAAAATAAATACGGAAGGCTCATGCAAACTAGTGTTTAATAACTCTCACTCCAAATGGCAAAAGAGAACAGCACTGATTTGTGGCATTGATGATATTCATTTGATAAATAATGTCAGTGTAACAAATTTCAAGTCACTTGTCTGATATTTAGAGATACACAAACTCCTGAAAATATAACAATGTGATTTTATGAGCCAATAGTAGTTGTTTCTGACACACTAGTATTGTATGTGTGTGTGTTTATGTATATGTGTGTCATATATGTATGTATCTGTGTATGTGTGTATCTGTATGTATGTATATATATATGTGTGTATATGTGTTTTTGTGCATGTTTGTACGTGTGTATATGTGTGTATGTATACGTGTATAAGTGTTCATGTGTCTGTGTGTACAATAAATGCTATAAAAATAACAAAATTATAATAATTAGTTAGTTACTCATGAAATATAGCTTAATATCAAATACTGCATCTGTTGTAGACACTCTTTAATAGCAAATTGACAGTAATTTTAGTAGTGAAGGAGTAGAGCACCATGATGGAGTAAGACCTACCAATGACCGAATCCCAAGAGAAACACTGATTTAACAATCATCAACACACAAAAATTAACTCAAGCAGCAATAATGCAATCAGAAATGGCCAGCCAACCAAAGGAGATACTTCTCAAACAAAGACATAATGGTTAAAAGAAATAAGTATGCCAAATGTTCAGCATCATTTCCACAAAAGCTGGATTCCCACGAGTTAAGAGTGGTACTGGCACAGTTGCTGCAGAAATCCTGCCTCCGTGGACCAACATCATGGCACACCAGCAAAAGCCAGCATTTGGGGGCTAGCAGCCAGCCTACAGAGACCCAGGGGGTGGTTTTCTGTTTGTTTTTGATTCCCTCCTTTTGTTTGAAGTCAGCAAGAGGGACCATGTGAACTACTCCTTCCGGTAATAGCTCTGAAGTGTCTGTCACATTTAATACCAGTTGTTTAACACATGACTCTAGTTGAATGTAGAAGAGGGGGAAAAAGGGAGTGCTCACATTTTTAATCCACTCATTTAGAATCTGATGTCTTCTCTAGCAGTTCTGAGGTGTCCATAGCATTCTTTATTTTTGCTCTTCTGTGACCATGTTGGAGCCGGGTGAATAATTAGGCTTTTTTTTTTTTTAACACCTAGCAAGCAGTTACATGTTTTCTTTGGAATTTCTGGATAAGTTGGAGGAAACATTCTGCATGTTGTGTCTGGTGTACTTTTTCATCTCATTACACACTTCATTGTGTATCTCTGCCATCCTTAAATACAGAAATGGTTTTGTCTCCCGACTTTGACATTGTCACTATGTAGAATGTTTTCATTTGGGTTTGGAAATCCTTTGGGTCTAATTCTGTGAGCATACCTTAGCACTGGGTGATGATGTCTGCATCCTTTCTTTAGTTCCCCAGTAACCTTAAAGCTGTTGTAAAGTGTAAACCAGCCCATGACAGTTTTTGTACACGTTAAAGAACTTTATTGTTCAGTTTTCATGATGACTGTGTAAGGAAGACTGATACAGATGTCTGTCTCTCCTGGACCATGTCAATGACACTTGCTATGTATTTTGGTTCCACATCATGGTGATTTGTCCCCAATGACCTTTTGACCCTTTCCAGGCACATTTTTTATGTGTGTGTTGTTGCAGTTTCCCCCTTTGCATTGCATTGCTTTGACAACGGTAATTTGAATCAGATCTGAAAGAGGTCCAGAATAAAGTATATTTTGATCTTATGTTGGCTGTGTACATATGTAAAACATTTGATACCAAAAAAAAAATGTTCAGCATCACTAAAATGGGACAAACGCAAATCAAATCCATGAGAAGCCATCTCACTCCAGTTAGAATGACAAGTATAAAACAGACAAAAGACAAGAAACATTGATGAGAATATGGAGAAACTCAATGATAGGATGCCTTTGCCTGGTGGTAAGTCTACACTCGCTATAATAATAGTAGATAGTTTCCTTTTTAAAAAGTTGAAGAGCTGGAGAGATGACTCAGCATCTGAGAACACTTGCTGCTCTCACAGAGGACCAGGGTTTGGCTCAGAGACCTCCATTGTGGCTCATAGTTGCCTGTAACTCCAGTTTTAGGAGACCCAATGCCTTTTTTGACCTCCATGGTACCAGACATATATATGATGTACGGACATACATGCACACAAATCATCCATATGCATAATATAAATAATTCTTAAAAAATTTTTCTTTTTAAATTAAAAATATAGAACTACTATTTCACCCAGCAATTTCATTCCCAGCCATATGTCCAGAGAAAACCAACTCAATATGTTGAAGAGACATTCGTATGGCCATGTTTATTACAACATTGTTCACAGTACCCCAAGAAAGAGAGGCAATGCAAGTGTCCATAAACTGATGAATGAAAGAAGAAAATGTGGTACATATACACCACAGAAAACTGTTCAGCCATTAAAAAGAAGTGATATTCTGTCATTGGCAAAAAAAATTGGGTAGAGCTGAAAGATAGTATGTTAGGTGAACAGATACTCGTGTGTAATATAAAATAACCCTGTGAAGGGAGGTGGTGGGGAGGACTAGGAGGAAAGGAGGAAGGGAAAACTGCAGTTGGGATGTAAAACAAAAAATAAGTGAACAAATAAATAGCTGAATGGATAAATAAATAAATAAATAAATAAATAAATAAATGGATAAACAAAATAGCTGTCCAGACACTGAGAGCAGAATGCCTATCCTAAGAAGCCAGGAGGAATGAAAGTGAGAGAAGCTTAGAGTAAATTTGGCTAAGCTTCATTTTCAGTCACACAGGAGAAATAAATTCCAGTGTTATTTTGCAAAGTGCAGTGACCAGATAATGATAACCAATTGTGTATTACTAAAAAAAGCTTTAAAAAAAAGATAACCAGTAAAGAGAAATGATCAGTCTATGAGAAAATGGAGATGATTGCCCTGATGTGAATATTACACCATTTATTGAAATAGTGCATGGTTCTTGTCATGTATGTACAGTTTTCACTCACCAGACAACTTTGTGTGTGAGCATGTTGATGTTTCTGTGTGTGAACACATGTGTACATGGGCAAGTGCATGAGTGTGTATGTCCACATGGAGGCTTGAGGTCAATGTCAAGTGTGCCCAGTCATGCTCCACCTTAGTTTTCAAGTCAGACCTTCTCACTAGACCTAGAACTTATTCATTCACCTACCTTGGCTGGCAAGCAAACCCAAGGACCCTACTGTCTCCATCTCCCCAGGTCTAACCCAGGGACCCACCTGTTTCCATCTCTCAGTGCTAACCCAGAGACCCTGCTGTCTCCACCTCTCAGGGTTATCTCAGGGACCCTCCTGTCTCTGCCTCTCAGTGCTATGGTTACAGGTGTGCATAACATCACCTGGCTATTCCGTAGTGCTTAGGATCCCAACCTAACTCCCCATGTTTGCACAGAAAGCTCTTTATTTGAGATCTCCACAGCTCTTCAGCTAAGTTTGGAAGCCTTTGAGATTATTTTTATTAATTAAAAAAAAACATTTACCAGGATCTCAAGAAACGGCTCAGCTGTTAAGAGCACTGGCTGCCCTCTTGAAGAGGACTTAAATTTGGTTCCCTACTCCCACATGGCAGGTCACAACCGACCCTAACTCCAATTCTAGAGAGTATGGAACCCTCTTCTGGCTTCTGCAAACACCAGAAACATATGTGGTGCACATGCACATATACCTGCATTCCAACACACACACACACACACACACACACACACACACACACACACACACAGAGCACTAGTTAACTTTGTCACATAAATAGAGTTCTAGCTTGGAGATGCTACAGAATGCTGAACTACTACTTGAAATGCAGTGTGGTCCCATGTTCCCAAGGCAGCTCAGTCAAATTCTCGAGGCTGCTGAACTGTTGTATCAGGGACTGGCCCAAGTTTGTCAGTGTTCCTAGCTTTGGGTGAATTTTTCGCAAATGCATTTCTCTTTCTAAATATGAAATTTTTAAATCATTTCAAATAATCCTCTCCCAAAGGTTTACTCACCTGTGACTGTCACTAACTAAAGCCCCCAATGGAACAGGTGGCTTGATTTTTCTGCTGTGCATTCTTTGATCCTTGGACTCAGAGTCTCACCCAGAAAAAGCCATTCCATTCTGACCAAATGTTATTGGCAAAAATAACCATTTCAAAGGCCAGAGATGAACCCAAGCATCTATGTTTCTTTCAAACTTATCTCTCCAAAATTAGATAGTGCATTAGATATTAAGTTTTAGATTTACATGGAAGGAATTAACATTTTAGTGAAATTTTAATACAATTTTGTTGTTTTGAGGGACTATCCCTTGGCTGTCCTAGAACTCACTGTGTAGACCTAGATGATCTTGAACCACAGAGATCTACCTGTGTTTGCCTTCTGAGTGCTGGGATTAAAGATGTGCTTGGCTAATTCAAATATTTTCAACATTGAACACATGAAAAATAAACACCATATATCAACTGTTTTCATCACTCACGACACAGAAAGAATTAATATGAGAACTTCATTCTTCTAATTTGTCAAGAAAGTGGAAAAATATATAGTGAGGATTTTTTTTAAAGATATAACCTTAACTGTTTCAGGTCTAAATTAGATATACTAATTGATAATAAATAAAATAAATAAATAAAATAATAAGAATAAATAAAAAAGAAACCATCAATCCTTTCTGCTCAAAAATGAGAATCTCCTGAAAGTCCTGGAATAAGTAATGATAATAATAAAGGTTGATATTTCATTGAGGTTTTGAATTATTATTTATTTGATGTGTATGTGTGGTGTTTTGCCTGCTATGTGCCTGGTACCCAGGGAGGTCAGAAGGCCATGTCAGATCCCCTGAGAGTGAAGTTACAGATGGTTGTGAGCCACCATGTAGGTACTGAGAATCAAATCCAAGTCCTCTGGAAGAGCAGCCAGTGCTCTTACCTGCTCAGCTGTCTCTCCAGTCCCAGCATGTGGTGTGCATCTGAAGCACTTTGTGTGCACCATGGGAGGATGTTTTACTGTAATTAGTCCTCACCATAATCTTGTAAGGTAAGTCTTGGAAACTGCCAGCCAAGCCTTGCCTGTGCTGGTTCTCATCTGGTGCCACACGCTAACAGATTACATCCTGGAGCCCCTTGGTAATAATTCTGTATTCACATGCTTCCTGTGGAAGAAGGAAGTTGACTTTGTTCTATCTTCAGATAAACCAGTTTTTAAATTTATTCATTATCACAGGCACAAAGCTAAAAAGGCACAGAGACACCTACAAGTCAAACAAACAAAGGCAGTTGCGTGTGACTGGCCATTGTGGGTAATTACACATTTCAATATTCTCATAGTCAAACACACCGACATCTCCAATTAAGGAAGATGATTGGCCACTTCCACTTTGCTCATCAGAACACATGCAAGGCATCACGCTCATTGCTGGATACAGTACATTTATGAAAAACAAACCAGTTCCAATTGCAGTAGCCGGAACACTGTGGAGCCATGATATCAGGTGACATGACAAAACAAGCAAAGAACACGAGAAGTCAGCCTAGAGCCCATGGTGGAAGCAAACACATTGCTCTCGGGTCCTGTACTGGTTAAAACAGTGACCTAACAGCCAAAGCTAAAATAGAAGCTGCATGCAGAAACCACAGCAGGAATAAGCATTCTGCAGTAGTAAGACAACACATGCAGTTAGCTTCTACTTCAAAAACTCCAAGCTGGACCACAGGAGACTCTGCTAATACATGTTCTAGTTTGCTACCTATTGCTACAATACTACCATGACCAAAAGCAGTTTGGGGAAGAAAGGGCTTATCTGGCTTACAGGTTATATCCATGATTGAGCGAAGCCAGAGAAGGAGCTCAAGACAGGGATGAAGAAGAAACGATGCAGGAACATAGTTTGTTGGTGCACTGTCTCTAGATTGCATGGCTGTCTTTCTTATACAGCCCAGGCCATGCACACAGGGCCATATGAGGAAGGCATTTCTTCAGCTAAGGTTCTCTCTTCCCAGGTATCACATTGACCACAACTGAAGCAAAGCAGCAGGCTGGCTGGAGATTTTGAGTGTGCACATATCAAATTATGAAATTTCCTTTCTTGGGGGACTTTACAAGCAACTGGTCAGATGTTTTCATTGTAGTAGTGTTTAAAATAATGTGTTGGGCTTCTGTGCCCATTTGGTTCTTACAGTGGGATGACTCAGGGTATTGAACACAAGCCAAAAAAAAAAAAAAAAAAACAAAGGTCCCAGGTTTGAGATGTAGAGTCCTAAGATGCAGCTGGAGAGATGAGAGTTGAGTATTTGTAAAACCACTGAGCAGCCAAACAGATAAAGGAAGAGCTGGTCAACACCTGTAAATATTCTAATTTATTCGAAGACACGATGCTTTACAAATGTCAGAATCTCTACAGGCAAAAGAAAATGGAAAATGTTGCACATTGTTTGACCAACTGTGTGCAGTAGGATCCCAGAGTATGACCCAATGAGGAAAATGCTCTTCCAGTAAACTTCAAGTGAATGCATAGGAGTGATTACATTACATCAATATTTTATAAAAGCTCAAATAAACTCTAACTAGAGTTAGATGAAAACGGGGGAGCCCAACTTTTGTTTCTACTCCATCCACATGAAGTGAACACCGAAGGTCAGCTCCCACATCCACAGGCGTGTCTCTGGGGCAATACAGCTAATTAATTATGCAGAATGAGGTTTACTTATCCTTACACCGAAGATAAGGGTAATCCTCACCTCTCACCAAAAAAAAGTCTGCCTGGGAGCACTTAGGATGTCCTGAAGAGAGGAAAGGGAAGGGGGAAATGGCATAATTATATCTTATTTTTTTTAAGGTCAAAAAGAAAGAGTGATGAGAATAATTAAAATCCAAAGATAAAACCTAATCTCATTTCTTCCAGACGTTTTCTAGAATTATTTGTAGGGCACCAACACAAACCTACATCTTCTTTTTTTAACTATCTGAAGAAAAAGTCAATAGACTAAACTACTAATTCATAAAGAAGAAAACAGTATTTTTTTAAAAAAAAACAATAGTTTAGATTGTGCAGATATTAAACAGGAAAAGCCATGACAATCAAGAAGTTTATTTGTACCAAATGGCACTGTAGTGTGTAGTGCAATGCAAACAAGACATGGTGTACCATCACTTAGCAATGGAAACGATATTTTCGTGATGACGGAGCTGTATATTCAGCAGGGTAATCACAAAGCTGTGACTGGGCGTCAGAATAAATGTTCACTATTTATTAACTCTCAAGGTGTGTCCTTGATGAGATCATGTTTGCATCAAAGCAAAGCTATCCTTCTAAAAGTAGTTATCACATATTTAAAAGTTGTTATCTCATATTCACAATTTTCCTAGGAGAGCCATACATTTAAATAAAGGATTGGAAGCCAAATGTTATTTTATCTGCCCTGCCCTGTACTATTGTAGATGTAGCCAGAACCATGAGGGCACAGAAAAGCCACATGTAAAACTTCTAGTAGCTCTCATCACTAATCCATCCTGAGGACATTAACTGAAGGGTATTTACTAATCCAATAAACCAGACATCCAGAAAGATAGGCAGAGAAAACATGTCCAGAGAACCCAAGGAAGCTGGGTCCTGAGGAGTACTTCCAAATCTGCCCGAGTGTCAAGAGGTGCCAAGAAAGGAATCCAGAGGCTGCTGATTCTGGAGATGGAGGCTGCAGCCATACCAGCTGTTTAGACAGTTATGCCCCAGCCCTAAAACAAAGCATGTAACCTAATGTGTCAAATGCCAAAGACACACTGAAATATGACTTCTGATTAGCCGAGGTGTTTTTGTGTTGCTTTGCAATGGGAGTGGGGGCAGGAGAATCCACAGCTTCTGCACAGTCCAGGCAATCGATCTCCTGCTGGGGTACATCCCAGTCCCTGGTTTACCATAAGGTCTCGTTATGTAGTCCTGGCTGATCTCGCTCTTGGTATGTAGCTGGCCTTGAACTTCCAGCTCCCTGTGTTCATCTCAGATACTAGACTCAGAGGCACACATCACCATGCCTGCCTAGAGTTCAACCATTCATCTTGTCAACCTTTAAATTCTTTGATTTGGCCATTGAATATTGGGCAAAGCTAATCTACTATCTGAATATCTATTAATGATGGAATTTTCTGGATTGTTGGCTTCTAATGCAGTCTTTCAAATTTTCTTTCATTGGAATGATCTTTTTTTCCTCTTAGTAACCTACATCTCAAAAAAGAAAAAAAATAATGAACATCAGTAATTTTCCCCAGTTCCCTACAACTACTTCAATGTATTATTATTTCAAACATTTGCATAATTAATTTCCTTTGTTTTTCAGTAACTTCACTTTACCCATGAGGTATTAAAAAGCCAGGCAAAGAAATAACGCTAAAAGCTTTTTAAGTTCAGAACACGGAAAGAAATAGGTGTGCTGACTGCTTAAAAATTAAATAAAGATAACAACCTAATAAAAGCCACTGCAGAAGCGCTTCCTCACCCCAGTCTAACGCTGATGCACTCAGGGTGGACTGTTTGAGTTAAGTCCTGGTGTTAGCCCCACTGAACAGCAGAGACTACTTGGGCTGTCTTCCCTGTGGTCGAAGAGCAGCTGAGGATTTGAACCCAAAGTCTACTCAACTCCCAAGCATGTGTATCATAATATAGACTGTAAAATCCCTACATCAAGACCTGCTAAGCTTTTCCCATTCACACCCATTTGAAATTTTTATGCAACCCTAGGTAGGTAGGTATATAAAATAGGTATACAAATCAAATATAAATTCATAACTAATATCAAAGGAAATGCATTTTATGATAATTCTTTGCTAGATACAATTTTACTATATTAAAGGTAAAATAAAACTCACATAGTAACTACATGGATATGGTTGTTTGTCTAATACAACATATCCCAAAGATATGAATCTGACACTTACAGATGAGGAAGGATAGTAGGAAACAGTAAGGGTGTTTGGTTTTACTAATATAACCATGATGTTTCCATAAGAGCAGAAAATTTTATACAGGCAGTAAACAATTGCAGCTTATGATTCAGCATAGCCATGAACCTGCATGGAGCCATTTCAGGGAGCCCACTGCCACCAGGGAGCCCTCACTGCCACCAGGGAGCCCTCACTGCCACCAGGGAGCCCTCACTGCCACCAGGGAGCCCTCACTCCCACCAGGGAGCACTCACTGCCACCAGGGAGCCCTCAATGACACCAGGGAGCCCTCACTGCCACCAGGGAGCACTCACTGACACTAGGGAGCCCTCACTGCCACCAGGGAGCACTCACTGCCACTAGGGAGCACTCACTGCCACCAGGAAGCCCTCACTGCCACCAGGGAGCCCTCATTGCCACCAGAGAGCATGTACTGCCACCATGAGGCATGGAAGTACATGAAATTCAAAGCATTCATGCTGTGTGCCAGAGTCAAAGCTACATGGAAGCTGTATGAAGCCATGTGGGCAAGTACTGCCTGAAAAGCCTTGGGCTCATTTCATATTTGACTTTGAATTGATTTTTGTTACTAGGCATTCAGAAACTTTTCTGTTAAAATTTTTTCACAAAGCCTCATATTCAGTCACATAGGATCACGACTCCCAGTTTAAGAGGTTTTGCCTTCCATAAACATTAGATAATGCTTTTTACATTTTGAAGTTCCAGATAACGGAATTTATCACAGTCTCTCAGTATGCTGTGCCAAGGACCTATGTATGTATTTAAAACTACCTGGGACATTTTAAAAGGTACTCAACATTCCTTCGTGTCAAGAGAGTCACCTCAGCTGACCAAGCATTTCCTCACATATTTGTTGCTTAAATCCCTTCATTTCTCTTCACTGTTGCCATCTGCAATGGTCAATCAGTCTCCCAAAGGACCATGCATTTAAAAGGTTAGGTACCAACCTATGCCACTGCCACAAGGTATTGAAACTTCCCAATGTAATTCTTCATGAGAAAAAGTTCTGTCACTGGGGACACTACCTTGAAGGAACTGCTGGGACTCTGTTCCCTTCCTGCCACTGCCTTCACTGCTAAGATGCCATGAAACAAACCAGTACTTTTGCTATGAGTTCTCTCCAGCTAATAAACTAGGTTCCAGTTTATTAGCACCCAAGGGTAGCAGAGCCAAATAAAGGTGAGCTAAAGCCATGAGCCAGAACCTCCTCCTCCCTATAAGTTGAGTAGCTTGGGTATTTTGCTATAGTAACAGAACAGTGACTGACACACAATCTCTATCACTCCTTGCTCATGTCATTGCAGCCACTCCTAATCTGTCATCTTCCTTATCTTCACTCTCCACTGCAATCCAATTAACTGGTGATTGGTTAATCCCCACAATGCAGCCGCTGCACCATTTCTTCTCTAAGTCACTCAATGATCATACCAACCTATGTCTTAGTTACTTTTCATGTCTGTGTAACCAAATGCCTAATAGAAGCAACTTTAGGAACAAAGAATTGATTCTGGGTCATAACTTTAGGCAATATAATCTATATGTCAGAGATGGTATGCTGACTGTCTAAGACGGGGACAGTATGAGCTCATGCATGGATACTGTGCCGGGATTAGGGGATGAAGTTGTTTTAAGTAGAAATTTCTAGTTTTGTTTCCCCCAGGATATCATTACATATTGCTAGGCATGTGGCATTTAAAGCAAGTTATGTCATATAAATTTCCAGTTTTTATTTGTTTGCAATACTTGTAAACTGGAGGGTAATTTAGCACAATGCTTCTATCCCAAGCATATGCAGATGGTCCCAAAAATTATTTCATCCTTAGATTGGTTTAAAAAAAATCCTGTGTCCTTCTATGTTCTCTAGAATTAAACTGTCAGTGTGAGGTTCTCCATCTCTTCTTGGATTTAACCAGCATGGATTGTACCAGGATTCCTCTTCCTACTTCTGTAAAGAGCAGTAAACAAAATTAATTTCATGCCCCCTTAGAACATCTTGGTGGGAAGAGGGTAAAAGTATATATCATTAAGTCAAGCTCACCACATCATACCTCTGACATAGTTCTCCTCCCATGTGATAAGTTCAGGAACACAGAGTCCAGAGACTTATTCATTCACTCAGCCTCATAATGCTGTGGTCCATTGCTTACAAGCTGCATACACTCCCTACAACTTCCTAACTTCCACTTGTGCAAACATCAAAACACCCCCTCCTTGTCCATCCCTGCCATCTGATGGTTCTCTCCAGTCCAACATTTCTGCCTAGACCTTTAAGATGGAACATGGAATTGAAACCCATGCCATCGGCTGCAAAAGAGGCAGGTGCACCTCCAAAGGCATGCAGCCCTTTGTATGCACTTTGGAGATCACAGTACCAAGGTAACTGTTTGTAACAATAACTCTTTATGCCAGCTGCCTGGGTTCTGAGGCCACTTTAGGGCCCCAAAGAACACACAGAGTCTTATATTAGTTACAATGCTGCTAGCCAATGACTAGGATTTATTTGCTAGCTTTTCTTAATTATCAACCATACCTACTAATCTATATATTTTTATAAGGACTTATCTTACCGAGGATGCCAGCCTTATGTGCCCTCTCTTCCTGGGATCACATGGCAACTCTCCCCTTTCCTACATTTCCCAGAATCCTCCTTCTCTCCTAGTCCTGCCTAACTTGCTTCCCTATGGCCAACAGTGCTTTATTTATCAAACAATAAGACAAACATATACACAGAAGGACCTCCCCCATCAACTATCTACTCAGTGGGATGGCTTAGCCCTAGAGAGGAGTAGGTTCCCAATACAAGGTAGGAAAATGTTCCTGATGATGATACCTTATGAAATAAAGCACAAATTTCCATGATTGCACCATAGTAGGGTTTCAATAGATCCACACACAAGTGTCTCTGGGATTTCAGTCATTCAGTATCACCACAAAGCATCTTAAGTGATGGACATTAAGAAAGACTGGGAACTGACAAGAATTTTCATCACTTTGTTTAGGACGTCAAATTCAGCTGTTGTTCACAGGCATTGTTCAAACATTATTGAAATAAAAATTTTCAGTAATTGTTATAATACTAGGCATTTGTTAATTCTTGGCTTCCTAGCTTCTTACATGTCTTCCAACATAGGGAAATTTTTCTAATATATGAGCTGGTAGGAATCAAAATGTGCCTTCAGTACAAAATGGATAACCACTGCTTTCTGTGGCTTCAGAGTCTAGGGTGAAAGTGGGTGGCCTGGGCTCTAGGTACAGATTGCTTCCACTTCAGACTTCCCAGCCAGCTGCCATGTATCTTTTGTCCTACCCATTTCCAGAGTCTACTCCTTCAGTCTGCCCATCAAATAAAACCTAACCACATCACTTTGGAGAGCCAGTTTGTATTGCTTGAAATCATTAATAGCAATAATTACTGTAATAATAATAGCTGACATTTGTTGAGTATTTGATTCATGCCAGGCACTCATCTAAGCTCTTAGTCCAAATGACATAATTTAATTTTCAAAGACACGATGTCAGGTTAGTGCTACAACATCTCTTTCAATAGGCAAGCAAACTGAGACAGGACAGGGGGTGTAGCTCAATGGTAGAGCACATGCCTAGCAGATACAAGGCCTCGTGTTCAATCCTCACTGCTGAAAGTGGAACTGAAACAGAGATGGAGAACTGAACCTAGTTACATTGGCTTTAGGCCCACACTTAAACATCATAACAGCACCTGTCACAGGAAACACTGATGTCACAGGAAACACTGATTGTGCAAACCTATAGACAATGTTAATCAGTAAAACAAATGGTTTGTGTTCTGTGCTCTGTTTACAAATGGGCTTGGAATTCCTGGTTCTCAGTACTTCTACTGACCCACTATGGATGCAATCAGGAACATATAATTACTGCAATTACTAGCCATAACGTTTCTTATTACTGGTTCTAAGTTATATAAATCCTGGTCTGGAAACATTGAAAAGTGTATTTCCTAATATTTGCACTATTCCTATTATTTATGTGCTTTGCATGTTAATAGATCTTAGATGTTGGGATATTGAATATACTAAGATAGGCTATTTTCACCTGAATGTAGTAGATGGGCTAGAGTGGGCCTGTCAAAATTAGCTCTCCCTATCATGTTTCCCATGATTTTCCTAAGGTGCCACCCCTGAGGGAGAAGTGCTAGAAGAACCTGGATGCCTTGAAATGGGTTCTATGTAATCTACTAAAGCCTGTGCACAGAAATAATGTACTATAATTCAGCTTCAGTTTCATTCATTCATTCATTCTTGCATTTATTCATTCATTCATAAAACCCAAGATACTGATGGCCCCTGCTGTGGGGTAAAAGGACAAAGTCCCTCTACTCACAATATTCTTTAATTGTATGAGGAAGACAAGCATTAAACAAATGAATAATGCCAGGAATTGATCAGGGCCAGGAGGGAGAGAACAAGGAGGGGAAGGGGAGGTATTGGAAGCAAGGACTGTGCCTCTGAGACTGGGGAACAGAGCAAAGAAAGCAGGGCACTCAACACTGAAATAGGAGCAAGGACCAACACCGAGGGCTATTGCTAGGCAAGAAAGACAAGAATAGGTCAGAGACCAGAAACATGACAGTTCCAGCAGCACCCTGCACTACCCCCCTCAAAAAAAAGAAGATAAGGGAAGCCACTTGCACAGAGCCCAGGAACCAGAGTGAAGATTTACACTGAGTCCTGAGAGAAGAGAAGCCACTGTGAGCAGAGAGACCTGATAGAACTGATAGTTTTAAAATATTGCTTTGTTTCCTCTAAGTAGACTTCAGAGACAAAGGCCAAGCTACAGAATAGGAAGCCTTCAGACATCACTGCAATTGACCAGGTAACAATTGTAGGTGCTTACATTATGTTAGAACAGAGAGTGAGAAAATGTGACATCTGTGTATAGTATGAATGTAAAGCCAAGGAGACTTGGAGATGAATTAACTGAATGTGGTTTTTGAGAGGGGGGAATTTTTAAATCATCATGATTAAGATGCTAAGGCCTCCCTATGACTTATGTCTCTTGACACGTTGACCAAATACTTAAAAGAAGCAACTGAGGGATGAAAGCTGTTCATTTGGCTCATGTGTTAAAAGAATACAGTCCAAGGTGGGATCTGGGATGGGAGGCTGAAGCACTGCTGGTTCACATCTTGATGGCTCAGGAAGCAGAGAGCAAGCCAGAAGTGATGTTGGACTATAACCCTAAGGACCTGCCCTGTGGTGACCTGTGTGTACAGTCAAATGTCCAAACCTATGATATTATAGAGCACATTTCATATTCAAAGCTTAGCATGTTCAACTGGAAAACAGACAAATATAGGAGGAATAGGTGAGGATTAGAACCGAAATATAAAAAATCTTAAGAATAAACAAAAGCAAATGTTAGAAAGATTTTGTTTCAAGATTCAATTCACATCTTTTTGCACTCAGACATGGAATCTAGAGCTCACAAGTGCTATTCAGTTACCTACTGTCTGCTCTATCCTCAGGCTCCAAACACAAAATAAAAATATAGGTTGTCTTCAGTTCTTCAATGTAGCCAGAGAAAGAATCAGTGAGCTGGATGATAAGTCACTAGCTACATCCAAAATTGAATTGTAAAGGACCAGAAGAATAAAATGTCCAAGGTATGACATGGTTAATTAGAATGCCAGAAGGACAAGAAAGAAGAGTCATGAAGCATGTTAGTTAACAATGGCCAAGAACTTTCCATAATTAGTAACAGACACCAAGCTATCAATCCCAGAAGCTCAGGGAAAAGAGTCACACCTCCAAGGTGTGGAACAACAAAGAAAATAATTTTAAAGGCCAGCAGGGATTGGGGATCGTCTGCTAATAAAGAATGGGGGAAGAAAACATCGGAATAGTCCACAATGAAACACATAAAATATTCAAAGAAGTGACCAGTATGGAATTCCAGGTCTAGGGGAATTATCTTTTGAACATTAAAGAGAAGTAAAAAATTAATCAAGAAAAAACTGACAGACTTCATTACTAGGAAGCTTGTCCTATGGAAAATGTCAAAAGTTTGTCCTTGGGTCAGATGAAGGTGTATTTAGAGGTTAGAGATTTGCAACTATGTAAACATGGAAGGGGGCAGACAGAAGAAAGGTAATGTTTCAAATTTCTGAAAATACCCAAAGAAATGACTGTTCTTAAAACAATAGCAATGTTTTTGGTAACTGTAATGTACAGAGAATGAAATGACTGATGGCAATGTTCCAGGGACAGGAAGGAAGATTTGGGCATGTGGTACTGTGATGCTCCTATAGTACTTGTAAATTAGAGCTATGTCACTGCAACACATACGTCAATTAGCTAAAAATGTACAGTATAAATGTCAGCAGACACACTACAGAAAACATTTTGACATAATTGATCCTCTAAGAGTAGAGATAAATAGAATTATATAAAATGCTCGAATGAAACCAGGGAAGAACAAAAACATGCGTCTGGCTGATGCCAATAATAATACATCAGTAAGCACTTCAAGTGTAAATGGTCTGAAGACTCCAATTAAAAGACAGAAATTGTCACGTTTGAACTATGGGTTTATACAAGAACTTCTTTGACTATCAAGAATCTGATAGGTTAAAAGTAAAAGGTTGGAGAAAGAAATCCTATGCCAACATTGACTACAATAAAGCTATAGCCACTGTGTTAATTCTGGCCAAACAGGTTTCAGAACGTGGACATGGTGAAGAGTTAAGTGTAGATAATTACGTAACAATATAAACATCAATTCCCCCAAGTGATATACAAGAGTAATCGTGTATGTAGCTGAAAACAGTGCTTTAGAACTGAAAGGAGAAAGTCAAAGCCATCGTTTTATTTTCTCCCCTGTCCCTAATTTGTAGTTCAAATAAGCAGAAAATCAATGCAGATACAGTTACACACTCTGTCAGTTAGCTAGATCTAATTGCTATTTGTAAACAACATTTTCTCAAGCTTTGATAAAATACAAAATGAGCCAGATTTTGAGCACAAACCACATTTTTAAAAAAGAAAGAAAACAGAAACCCAAGAGAGAGCGTGCTTTTCACACCAGAATGGGAATAAGCCAGAAACTGGTAAGTGAAAGATACTTGGGAAATTCTCATATATTTGGAGTTTAAACAACACACTTTAAAGGGCATGTGACTTGAAGATGAAGTCTCAAGGAAATTTTTAAACATTTTGAATTAAGTGAAAATAAAAATAAAACTTAAAATGCATTAAGGTGAAGGCTAAAGTACTTAAAAGAAAAATTTATAGAAGTAAATGTAAATATGACATAAGAGGGAAAATATCCTATCTGTAACCTAAGATTTGAAACCTCAGGAAAAGAAACTTTAAGGGGTTGGACACTTCAAAGGAAGCAGAGAAAAATGATAATTAGGCCTGCTTCATGAGATATGAACAGGGCTAAACAAGCCATAGTCCCCAGGAGAGAATCTAATACTATTATTCTGCTACATTGATGGAGTATTAAAACAACTCCTGGTGATTTATTGCTGCACGCACAGATCAGTGCATCTTTCAGCCCTTGCTGGAGAAGTGGCATCTTGCAGTAGGATAGGTACAACTAGCACAGAGACTATCCACTGGTCATCATGCAGAGTATGAGACTGTGACATGCTCATCCCTAAATAGTACTTACATGGCACACCTCTCCCTGCAAGGTTCAGTGATTTACATGGAACAGAGAGTAGAAAGTTTTTATAGAAACAGGGATGGGGTGTGAATTCAAGGAAACAGAGTCTTCTAGACACAAGAGAGTGGCACCTATGAGCTCACAGTGATTGTGACACTATACAAAACACCGGCATAACCTTAAGCCAGACAAAGTCCCAACATGAAGTAGAAGATTGGACACCACTATCTGAGGAGTTACTGGCATTTGGTGACTACTAGGAGAGGAAGAGTCAGCTTTCTGTAATGGTGTGACCCGTGGTAGTCAACCACACCCAGGGCAGACCCCATTCCCATGAGTTGGTCAACACAAATGGGACTCAATTGGGTGTAGGGAGAGAACTCAAAACGGGGTGGGAGGGGGTTGGTGGGTGAGGGTAGAGAGACTGGTTGTGGTAGACAAGGGGATGAAATGATCAAAATACAGTGTATAAAATTCTCAAAGAATTAATAAAAATGTCATTAAAAATAAAATTGAAAACAGCAATAGCATAACAGAAATCAGATAATACTAACTGGGTCCTCATGAAGATAATGCTGATAAATTTCTATCCAGGATAACTAAGAAAAGGGAAAGTAATAAATTGTAAGTCATAAGTGTAAAAAGAGTTTTCATTAGTAGTCCCACAGACAATAAAAAGATAATGAAAGAATACTATAATATTACTAATAACTTTCCAAAAAAAGGAACTTCCAGAACTATATGGTTTTAACATGATTTCTACTGCACATTGAAGAAATCACAAACACAAATTCTTTATAATCTTTTTAGTAAAAAACAGAATCCATTAAGTCTCATGATAGGTCCTAAGATAACTAAAATCTAAAACACTAACACAACCAAGTACTGCCAAGGCTGTGGAACTGTAGAAATTCTCTTTTTTTGCTAATGGGAATACAAAGTAGTGTGGCTACTTTGAGAGACAATATGGCAGTGTCTTACTAGTTTAAGCACCATCTTACTATCCTCTCATTGCATTGAAAAACATGTTAGTACAAAAGTCCAAGTGAAAATATTATGGCAATTTATTCTTAATTGCTGGAGACTGGAAACAACTAAGATGTCCTTCACAACTGTGCATATGAAAGAACATTATTTTTTATTTAACAATAATGCATTACTGATGCATGAAAAGATGAGATGTATGAAAAGCTGGTACATGTGGCTAAGTACAATTATCCAGTGTGAAACATTAATATCCTGCATGACAGTAATGATAGGCTATCTCAGAACACATAATACCAGAATGATCTAGAAACAAACAGGGCTTGTCAAGAGTCGAAAGGGTAGGGAAGGTCTGAACAGGCAAAGGAAACACAAGCAACATTGTAGATGAGAGAAATGAATTGTTTACAAATATATAAATGATTATATAAATTAGCTAATAGATGCAGTATGTCCTCCAAAGTAATTAATGTAGTCAATCCATTTTATGTAAATGGAACATAACTTCCCATCTTTAAGTGTGAGCTTCCACGTTAACTTCCTTCCAAAGACTAGTATATAAAGAGGAAAAAACAGCTGAATGATGAAGAAAACATCCATAGAGCCAGGCCATGCTGACACAAGACTGTTTATACAATGTAATAAGAACCATGATTAATTCCTCCAAATATGCTATCCTCACTCTAATCACATGAAAAACATCACACACATCCACATGGTGAGATATTCTATGAAATACTTGATCTACACCTAGCAAATCTGCCCTAGTTGTCAAGAATGGACACAATTAAGAGATTTTTTAAGGAGGTGTGGCTTCTAACTATACTAAACCTGCTAGCACAAACAGAAATATGATACTATGAAGTATGACTTTAATGAATATGTTATTATACAATGTGTTCATCAATTGTGAGGAATGCACCATGCAGTGTAAGATATTAATTATGGAGGGATATATGCAGGATATGAGAATTCCCTCAGCTTATGTGTTAGTTACAGTTCTCATCAATGGTTATATACCTAACAAAAAGTAAATTAAAGGGGGAAATATTTGTTTATTGTATTAATGTAAGTGTGTAAATGCATACATGTGGTGTGTGTGTGTGTGTGTGTGTGTGGTATCTGTGTCCATGTGTCTGTGTATGTGGTGGAGGCAAAGGTCAACACCAGTTTTCATTTTTAGTCATTTCCACCTTATCATTTGAAACAGGGTCTCTCACTGAACCCATCAATTGATGGGTCAATCTACCTGTTTCTATAGCCACACCCTAGTGCTGTGGTTACAAAAGTACCAAAGTCAACTCTTCACACAGGCACTTGACCAACTGAACCATTGCCAGAGCCGTGAAGAAAAGCTGACTTACAACTCAGAGACAAGCAATTGGAGAGGAAGACACAACAAAGGGCTGGCTTGATGCACAATGCCAACTTTTAAGCCGATAAAGGAGAGTATCCATGCTCAGCTGCCTCTCCTTTCCTCCTTTTACTGTCTGGGACCCCAGCATGTAGTGGATGGTATTGAGGGTGGGTCTTATACCCCTCAGGTAAACATCTCTGGAGATGCCTTCCTAGGCATACTGAGAGGTATGCTTCATCAATGCCCCGGGTATTTATTGCAATTAAGAATTAAATTAATCATCACATCATAATCTTTGAAAATTTTCTATAAATCCTTAACTAATCTAAAATAAGGGGGCTTTTTTGTTTTTGCATTTTTAAGGTTTATTTATTTATTTATCATGTATACAGTACGTGCCAGAAGAGGGCACCAGATCACATTACAGATGGTTGTGAGCCGCCATGCGGTTGCTGGGAATTGAACTTAGAACCTCTGGAAGAACAGTCAGTGCTCTTAATCCCTGAGCCATCTCTCCAGCCCCTTAAATAAGGTTTTTAATGTAGTCAAGGGCTGGATCATTTGCATAATATTAAAGTTTGCTTTCTGCTTCCTCTTCTTGTTAAGAATGGCCATTTCTGCCATTTGTACCATTCGAAGGGCAGCAAGTCCTGCTTGACAGTTGAATCAAAATGTAATTTCATAAAATTATTTCAGCATAGAAGTAGAAGACTAACACATTAGTGGTGATGAAAAACAAAGCCATCAAAATGCCTGTAAGTCAAAACTACAAAGATTCTATCTCTGTTATTAAAAAGCGTTTCACTCTAATGTTCAGACTCAGTGTTAGCAATTGCACACAACAGCTCAAATCATGTAGCTTGTCTCTGTTTCCTAAAGTGTGTGTGTGTGTGTGTGTGTGTGTGTATGTGCGTGAGTGCGTGTGTGTCTATGGTGGTGTGGAGGTGTGCTTATATGTGTATGTGTGTATGTACATATGTCTATGCACGTGTGTGTTTGTGGCTGTGTGTATGTGTGTGGAGGTGTGCTTATGTGTGTATGCATGTGCGTGTTCATAGGTGTGTACATGCATGTATGCATGTGTGTGCGCTGGTGTGTGTGAATGTATCTAGTACTCTTTCTCCATTGCATATTCCTATTCTGCCTACTTAACTCCTACTCATCTTGAGTCCAGCCAAATGTCTTTCCCTCCAGAACATCTTCTCAGACTCTCAGGACTAATCACTCAACCACTAATACACAAACAATGCCTCTCCTGCTTGTCCAAAATTAAAATTAAAACATCACCTTACAGGTTAATGTTTTTGATTATGGAGCTTGAGTTGTGTTCAGTGGGTGAAGGAATAGCATGCTGCCAGCTTGATTATAAAATCTAACCCAATTCTGTCCCAGGCCTCATTAGCCACCATACTATGATTATAACAATTTCCAGAGCTAACACTCTCAGAAAGTTCTAGACCACTACAAACACTGCTGCAATAACATTCATTCCCAGATGATGGATTACATAATACCCCCAATTCTATCTTATTTGTACTAATTTTTCCCTAGTGGGAAATGAACAGGAGTACTATTACTGAAGTCTGGCTTCCATTTTTCTTCTTTAACACAATTTTAAATCAAAAACTTCTCCAGTTAAAAGACAAAATAATCACAACCAATGACCACAGAGAATTCAATTACAGGTACCAGATGTGCAGACTATATCTGCTTTTACACCACTACTTTTGACCCAAATCTTTGTTAGACTGCCATGGGTGGCTATCAGTTCAATACTAAAACCTCACCAAGCATAATTGATAATCATAACAGAAAGTATAATAATATCTCTCATATCTTAAATATCTTTGAGGCATTATCAGCTACTGGATGTTTTTTTAGCAGTTCTCAAAGTAGACTGTAGTGGTTTAAATAAGAAATTTTCTTATAGGCTGGTATTTGAGCCCTGGTTCCCCAGCTGGTGGCACTGTTTGGGGAGGTTTAAAAGATGCAGTCTTGCTGGAGGAAGTTACATCACTGGGTGGGGAGGTGGGGAAGTGAGCTAGTCATTCTCAGCATTCCTAGTGGTGTGACCCTTTAATACAGTTCTTCATGTTGTGGTGACTCCCAACCATAAAATTATTTCGTTGCTACGTCGTAATTATAATATTGGTCCTGCAATGAATATAGTAATGTAAATACCTGATATATGCAGGCTATCTGATATGTAACCCCCACGGGTTGAGAACCACTGCCTTGAAGCCTTGCCCCTTTTCCAGTTTGCTGTCTCTGCTTCTTGCTTGCATTCGCAGAGGTGAACACTCAGCCTCCTGCTCCGACTTCATGCCTGCCTGCTGCTACGCCTCCCCACCGCAACGGGATTTTATTCCTTTGTAACCATAAGCCCATACCCACCCTTCCTAGTGTTTTATCACAGAATCTGAAAAGTAACTACCACCCAAGTCTCTCTGATGAAGTACCTGACTTTTTAAAGTCCAGGTAGTAATTTCAGGTACTCTTTCTGCGCCGGCTCTTTGGTACAGTGGTCCAGCCTAAATAGTCCATGATCTGAGTTTGTGATCTTATTTTGTTCTCATTATCTGAGTTTACCATAAGTCTGTTAATAGTGAGGGAGAGGTTGTGTATATGAATGGTAAGATTGGTTCATTAGTTCATGATAGGATTTATCCACAAGTTCAATTTTCTTTTAAGTTAGTTAAATCACCAACTCTCCCACTGGGCTACTATCCCAACTGACTATAAGTTAACCTTAGCTGTTAAGTGTCCAAGTGTCCTTTAGCAATTAACTCTGTTCTCTCCCAGCCCAGAAGTCTGTCTGGTAGCTTCCCGATAAACAGCACATGTATATGTGACCACAATGTCCCACAGTGTCATCTACCACAACCCAAATTCAAATTTACTGTCCAGTTATCTTACCATGGGGGCTTCTGGATTGATTAGCTATGGTGAATCAATTGTGCTTGAGTTTGCTTGGGGCTGTAGCTCTATGGGAAATGGTTCTTCCTGGGAGTGCAAGGGATTAATTCTTCCCTTTCCTCTAACACTAAGATTCCATCATGCTTGTTATGACTCTTCTATTGGCAGCAGGAGACCCAGAGTGGCTGACCACACCCCCAGCCCACACTGAGTTTTTCTTATTTAAAGCCTTCAGCTAGCTTCTTGCTTGCTATGGAAATAGGAACTGGCTTGTGAGGGACAGGAACAGCTGTACAAATGTAATTAGCACACTGCCTGGCCATGCCTGCCTCACCACTGGGTATGCTTTCCAAATTCACAAGAGCCCCATTCTGCCATGGAGACAGCCAAGGGTCTAACTGAAAACACTTGACAGTCACACTGCAGGATACCATGGAGACTTTTCTCTGCAATGACCATTTCTTTGTTATTACAACCAGAAACAGCCATATGTCTGCATAGATACAACTTTCAAAATTAATTCTTCTACCAAACAAACACATGGGGAGTATAAACCTCTTTCTTTCTTTTAACCAACACACACTGGAAAGGTACAATTCATCTGATAACATTTACTCCAAATGATATCCATAGAAATCATTATAGTCATTCCTGCCCTGACTTGTCACTCCGCTTGAAATGTGTCCCTTGCGGAAACTGAAGCTACCAAAGATGGAGTCATCATGCAGCATTGAACTGTTTCTGCATTTTCCCAGAGGTCATGACAGAGAACATGGCCAGGCTCAATTCATCATAGGTTTCCACACCTCAATATGCATGCCACATCATGTTGCATTATCCCAGTGATGAAAACCAAGCAGTAAAACCTAAACCAGTAACTGGTGGTTTGTGCTTTCTGTCAAATCAATTTCCAGTAGAAAGCACAATGTCTGCTCTTAAAACTACTGTGTATCCTATTTTAATGAAATTTTGCTAATAAAACCTTGTTTCCAGAGGCAGCTGTGACACGCTGTTCTATAAGAATCTGATTTATTAATAACAAAATTTATGGGGTGAGGAAAAAAGCAATACATGGTCCTCTTGCTTGGCTTCATTTTCCTGTAATATCTTTGTGATGAGCCTCCCACTGGCATGCATTCTGTAGCCAAAAGGAATAAATAAGACACCCAGGTTCAGCCTGTGAAGTTCTCTCTCTCTGTCTTCTCCCATTCCTTAACAGCTCTGCAACTCAGACGTGCCATTTCTCCTTCTGTAACTTGGAAAAGAAACAGTTGGTCTCCCCCAATGCCCCATGTGCTCATTTGCCTCACGCTGATGAGGAAAGAGCTGGATACACATAAAGTCCCTGTTGTCTTTAATTTGGTCATGGATGAATGTTCCAAGCCTCAGTTGAGTCACCAACACCAAATTACATTCTCTCAGTCAACAAGTGCCTGTCTGTGGGCCATCTCCACACAACAGTCCTACACTGAATCACAATTCACCCTAGCTAATGGTTTCGTGGTTGAAGTAGGTGTATGTCTGTATCTTGAGGCTTACCAATGCATAACCCCTTGAGTAAATTCTCAATTATGAACTCCGAATGCTCTACCTCACTGCAGTAAATAAGCCGCTCGGTAAACAGTAGTTGATGGCAGATTTATTTCATCCTTTTAGTTAGCTCAACAACTCCTAAATACTGATCTGACAAATATAAGCAGTACTGGAAGATAACAAAACAGTGAGAACTACTGAGTCAAACAGCCTTAAGTTCTACTGTAATTTTAAGGGTGTGGTCATCAAAAGAAAACATCTCCATTTTAATGCGGACATATTAGAAGCAAGTCTTTTCCAACATGCTTATTTCCAAAGGAATAACCTACTGGCTCTAGCAAAAACTTTCTCATTGAAAAGTGTTAGTAATAGCAATCGCATCTCTTCTCA
Organism: Cricetulus griseus; assembly: GCF_003668045.3. NCBI lineage: Eukaryota > Metazoa > Chordata > Mammalia > Rodentia > Cricetidae > Cricetulus > Cricetulus griseus. Next base: position 282,490,452 of record NC_048595.1, on the reverse strand, counting down.
ATATACTCAATACCTAGCTCTGTGCTTTCTAAACACATAAGTAATGAGCCACACATCTCAGATTTAACCAAGCCAGTATCATTCAAAGAGTAGAAACCTATGAGAACAGTAGCCCTGTCCTGGGACCAGCCTCTCCTCCATAGAATCCCCATATTCCTTTTCTCTGGCTCTATTTCAGTCTGAACAATCCTCATCCAGTCCAAACAACTTAGCAGATGTATCATACTGCAATTTGTTCCTGAATATCAACTATCTCACCCAACCTGATTTGAATTCCATTATTTATTCCTACAGGTTCTTAACACACTTTCCAGAATTTTCAATGTATCTTGATGGAGGCGGCACATTCACATCTGTTCTCCTCACCAAACAACAACTGGATCCTTGGCTAATAATTGTTAATGCAGAAACTATACTTGAAATATCTTAAATGAGCTTGTTTATCAGATGCCAAATGATAAATACACACTGATGCCAAATAATTGTCCTTGGGTAGTAAGATCCTTAGCAAGCTGACGTAAGAGCCACTGTCATACAAAACACAGAGAAGAGAGACACGATGGAGGAGAGGGCATGGGGTGAAGGATGGGGGTGGGGGAGGAAGGATGGGAGATGGAGGAGGGAGCAGGGAGGATAAAGGAGGGCAAATGGAGGATAGGGAATGAAGGGTGAGGATCAGTAATGAAAGATAGAGGGGATAGAAAATGGAAGGTGGATACAGGATGGGGGGTGGACAATAGAGGATGAACTTTGGTCAAAATGTAAAAGTTAATCTCCATAACAATTGAGAGTGCAAAACATGCAAATTAGCCAGAATAGTCTTAAATTTAGATAAGATAGGCTTATCTTATCTAATGGCCCAATAGGTTTGCTTGCCACCAAACCCAACTACTTGAGTTCAATACCCAAGAACCACATGATGGAAAGAGAAAACCAACCCTGCTAAACATACACACATATCATGGCACACATGCACCTACAAATATATCTACACATATATTAAATATAGATAATACAATTTAAAAAATAAACTAGATGTAATGGATTCACAGTTTTTAAAAGCAATACAAGGTTTAGGGGAAGTCACTAGAGATGGCTAACAGTCCAACCAGACATGACCACCTTTTTCTAATCTCTTGATACTGAAAGGGCACATGAACACCTTTTCCAAGCTTCTGTATTCTGGATGCAGTTCTGACGTATGAAGCACATTTTCATTGTGACTGTGCCCACACTCTGAACACACCCTAGTTTGGGAGGCTTTCATCAAGGAGAAACAGCCATTAGAGTTCCCCCTGTCACTGTTTAGCTATAGAAACAGGAACAACTCAATGTCTGAGGCCCAATTCTACCTTTCCAGAAAAGAACCTTGTGATCCTGATGCCAGAGAAAATAGCCTGAAGGTTCAACTTAAGAAGTACAAGAAATCTTACAGGAGCCGGTTCATTGTCACCATGGGTCAAGGTCTAATGATCTGAGCTCAAGCCCCACAACTGATAAGGTGGAAGGAGAGAACTAACTCCAACCTCCATATGCATGCCATCACACACACACACACACACACACACACACACGCACACGCACACGCACACGCACACGCACACGCACACGCACACGCACACGCACACGCACACGCACACGCACACGCACACGCACATGCACATGTAAAAACACACAAACACACACAAACATGCATGCAAGCATACATACAAGAATGTCCAAAAAAATCTTAAAAGGAATCATCCAACCCAGAGGAAAAAAATCAGACAAGCTAGAAGACAGACCTGCTTTAGAACTATAGAAGGGATATTTTTAAAGCCAGGAAGAATCGTTGGGTTTTGGTGAGATGGAATGTCCCTACTAGACTCTAAAGATCCTTGTGCTAAACTCTGAATTGGTAGATAAAGTTAATTCAGCCTTCAAGTGGTACATTTATTGTAATGACTGAAGTGACTGATCCATTTGTGAACTGGTTATAAACAAGCTGACATTCATGTAACACAAATTCAAGTATCACTCTTAGACAAAGAATTACTATTACAGAGTGTTTATCATGCTGGGTATTATGGGAGGATTTTATACATGACCCCATTGAAATGTCTAGGAGCTTAGGCCCCATTTTAGAAATGAATGACTGGGCCTGGCATTGGTGGCACACACCTATAATCCCAGCACTTGGGAGGCAAAGGAAGGCAGATCTCTGTGAGTTCGAGACCAGCCTGGTCTATAAGAGCTAGTTCCAGGACAGCCTCCACTTTCTCCAAAAAAGGAAAAAAGAAAGAAAGGAAGGGAAGGGAGAGAGGGAGGGAGAGAGAGAGAGAGAGAGAGAGAGAGAGAGAGAGAGAGAGAGAGAGAAAGAAAGAAAGAAAGAAAGAAAGAAAGAAAGAAAGAAAGAAAGAAATGGCTGGATGTCTCTTGGTGTTGTCCTGGGTTCAGGTCTTGTTCAGGCAGCCACGTTGAGGAGACTTCAAAAGGCATACATGGGAGGAGTTGGAAGGACAAAGAGGATGGGAGAAAACGGCATTAAGTATAACTTGATTTCAAAAAATTTTTTTCAAAAATTGTGCTTTTTATATTTCTATTAAAATTAACATTCAGAGAAATATGCTATTTGAAAACTTCAAAGTTTTTGAGGAATGTGTTGTGGATGGAAACAAAAGAAATAAAGAACCAAATATAGCTGAAAGAAAGGGAGGGAGGGAGGAAAGAAAGAAGGAAGGAAGGAAGGAAGGAAGGAAGGAAGGAAGGAAGGAAAACCGGGTGGGAGGTAACAATGACCTATACCAAAACATACATAATTGGGTGCTGAATCAAAAAATGGAATGCAAAAGCTCGCCCCGGTGTTTGTGTTATTTCCCTGCACCTACTCTTATTGCCGGTGTGGCTTGTTAAATCTCTAATGCCATAGCAATCTGCCTTGTGGGCTTATAGTCCCAGCACATGAGATATGCAAATTCTCTAATTACTTCTTAATATTGTATTCATTACACTTCAGATTTATTGCCTGTCACAGGGTTATATGAAGATGCTAGAAAATTCCTTTGCAACATGTGATTTTCAGTTATACAGAAGCTTTTTAATTCAGTGCAATTAAATAGGAAGGAAGGTTTGTTTTAATCAATATGCAGATGGTTTTTAAATATGGTGATATTTTGGTGATGACTTTTTTTTTTTCAAAAAAAGGCAAAAGCCTCCCTTTTTTAATGAAAAAGTAGACACAAGGACAAAGGATAATCTAAGAAGCTCAAAGAAATTGTGAGCCCTGAATTGCAGAGAATGGAGCCAAGTAAAAAGTTCCTAAGACTAGACGGAAGAAAAAGGAGAAAATTGGCAGCAGAAAATGATGAGGGAATTGGACAGCAGGATAAAGAAATGACAGTTATTTCTCCCATGATTTTAAAGTAGGGGAAGAGAACACGGGGCTCCTGAAACTAAAGGTTGTATTTTTCTAAAGGAAAGCACATTAAGACCACATACAGCAGAGGAGAGATTTTAAGTTCCAATGAAATGTTCTGAATGGAAACAAGAATAATAATAAAAAAAAAACTTTCTAAAGATGATACTTTGGAATGACAAGATTATCACAAGTCTTCAAAGGAATCATTTTTGAACTATGGAGCTGGTTGTTAAAGGAATTTTCTGGTAATTTGGTAGTGCTTATAATTTTTAGCCCAATACATGGTTTTAAAAAAAGATCTAATGTATGTTATTCTTCTTCACCATATTATATTTCAAAAAAATCTGAAATGTCACACTGGGGAAGATTTAGCCTTCTTTGGAAGGCTAAATTACAATTGAAGATTGGAAGCCAAAGGTGGAAGAGGAGATGACCTTGTAACACAGATCTGGGGGAATTAGTTATTCATATTAATCTTTCCAGGTATTCTAATGGAATAAACTTTCTTGCATTATTATATATACATTACCCATGAGTATCCTAATGGAATAAACATTTTGTGTTACTTTCTATACATAATGAGCTAATATTTACAATTATTGATTACAATAGCTGGCTTTATCTGCTAGAGATAACACTAAAACTATCATTTTTATAATTCTTCCTTACATCGTGGGTACCACTTTCCAAAGTGAGGTTGAGGCTTAGCAGAGTGAACTTGTTAAAAATAACACATATGCATTTATGAGATTATAATTATAATTACATAGTCATTTGTGATCATTTTTAATAGTTCTTGTCAAAGACAAATGAGCATAATTAGGTCCATTAGTGGACCAGTCTGTTCTGATAGCATGAAGGGAAAGACTTGCAGAGAGGGACAGCATCTGAAATGTAATATAAGCTGAAGGCAAAAATCCCCACCGCTGTGTGAGTCCAGGCATCAGGGGATAAGGTTCCAGGTGGCTGTCTCCCCAGATCAGTACATTCTCAGCTACTGAAATGACTACTGTTACCTCCTTAATAAATGCAGAAGGCTTTAAAGTGGGTGTCTGCCACACCTCATGTTCTGATATTCTGAGGCTCTTCCGGGGGTGCCCAGTGATCATGTCTACCCTGATGTGCTAGAGGGTGGAGTCTCATAAGTGCTGCTGGGGGCAGTTACTCATACCATATTTTCCTTTGCTGGGATTAGAGACCTTGGAGTTATTTTCACCAGCTGTTCACCTCCCCTGTAAAACAATATAGATGTCAGAAGAAGTGACCTTTAGGATTATATTGTTTTTAAATGGTGCAAACCACACACACACACAAATAATTTAGAGACTCAGATGGTGTTAGGTGCACTGTAACCAGAGTCCTGTTAAATCAAAGCTAGCTGAGCAAAGCAAATTAAAAATTAAAACAGCATCCGGCAGTCCTTTAGTTTAAACTAGCCAATGATGATTGCACTCAATCTTGAAAATGAAGAAACCCATAAACTGAGCTCCAAACGTAAAAGACAGCATGTGCCTATTACCCCCATCAATGCCCAGGAGCCTGGGTGATGCCAGACCCTCCCTCCTTCACACCTCCAGCCTGCTGTTTGCCTGTGGTCATCACTGCTCCTCAGAACTCTCAGTAGGAGAAAGGTTCTGTAGTTGAGATGTCTAATGAGATAGCCACTAACCCTATGAGGCTACTGACCACTTGGGTGTGGCTACTACACTGAAGCTGGATTTATAGTTGTATTTAATTTTGTTTCCCTTGGTGGAATAGGCACATATGGCTAGTGGCTACCTATTGGACCACGGGCTAGAATAAAGGGCAACAGCTAAATGATACCTGATGACTCATGGGCAGTGCTCAAGGATAACCCCGGGTGTACATCACAGTCACCTGGGGAACGACAAGAACAATTCTAATGACTGGAACATCCCCAGAATGTGACTCACTGACTCGGGGAGGGCCCTGAGGTCATGTTACTGCCTCTGAAGCAGAACAATATGAGTCTGCATAGGAACTGGAAACTGTGGCTGTGTTGTATACATTTTGCAGTCCAGGTAAGGGCAGCTGTGAGAGAAGAAAACCTCCCAGATGCCAGTCAGAGCAGGGTGCAGTGCTCCCGCCTGGTTTTGAAACCCAGGGTTGACTCTGAAGGAACATTAGAGGAAGCAATGAAGATACAGAGAAACAACAGAGAGAGACATGGGATGAAATAGAGACAGTCGCTGAGCATGGCACAGATAATGCTTATAACAAGTAAACGAGCCGATACAGTGACAGAGGCTGAACAGAAAGGTCACACCGTCCAGATGTTTTCCCTGTTGCTGTAGTGGCTATGGCAAATGTCAAGTCAGCCCTATGGATAGCTTGTTCTATAAACATACTGCTGACCAGAGCACCAAACTTTGTGATTTTACATCACTCCTAGGAGAAAAATATATACATAGTACACCCAGGGGATTTTTGTTCTTTTGAGTTATATTGACACATTGATGCAGTAAATAGAATTTTATTAATGTAACTTTTAAGAAGACATTCTTTTATTTTCTTCCCACACTTTATATTGCCAATTGCCTGTTTCCAATCTGCTTTGAAAATAGCTGTTGTATGACTGGAATGAATGTTTACAAATTAGCCTGTTTGTTATCTACTCCTTAATAAAGATTTCAATGTAAATTAATCACTCCTTGACAGACAGACATGTAGTGGCATAACGGAGGTCTCAAAAATGAGTCTATCTTGTCTCTGAATGCTGTGTCATGATTACTAAATAGGTTTACATTTTACAAGTTTAAGGTTGGGTGCTGCTTTGTAGGGGTCAGTACACGTCCAGGAACATCAGGGAAGACCCACAATGGTGTTTTCCTTCTAGTTTACTTAGAATTACTAATTTATGCTATCCTCCACAGAAGTTCATCAGCTATCACAACAGCCTCTGGACCTGTACTGTCCAATCCAGCCACCACCAACTACACGTCTCTAATTAAAGCTAAATACAATTAAAGTTCAATTACAATGTCAGTGCCTTGGTCAACTAGCTCCTTAGTTGCTTGCATCATCTATTGGCAACTGAAATGGCCATAGACCAGAACAATTGCACTATCACAGAAAGTCCTATTGGGTACCACTACATTGGATGCCTTGCATGTATTTCTGGAGCAATGATGTTCTCTGCCCAAATGCACAGGTATGGCCATGGTTGTGATACCTCTTCCTGATTATTGCTATTCCATATTCACAGGTTGGTCTTGTTGGTGGACACCCACCTACTATCCAGTCCTTTCCTGGCCCTGATAATATTATCATTCCCAGTTTGCTTATCTGGTGAGGGCTATAACTAAATGATACTCACAGACACAGCCTAAATTCTACATCCTCATCCCAAGGCCTAGGCAAAGAACTGTGCAGTTCACCAGATATCCCCACTGTCACCTGCATGCCTCCCTGATGGTTCAATTGACCATATCAGTCAAGTCATACTATTGCCAGAGATTTTCCTGTGTATGTATCTCAGCCTGATCTAAGTGGCAACTGGGGTAATGTTCAATGGAATTTAGTTAACACTTCTTCCACAGTCTCTATTTCCAGATTTCTTATAGATGGTGGAGGTTTCCCTCTTTATGCACAGATGTACTGACTTATTTGGTCACTGCCATCTGAAGCCCCCTCTGCTTTTGTACGGCCACTGACTGCCTGCTTCCTGAAGCCAGCTAGGTTTTCTCATTCTTTCCCATGTTCTGCCCCAAGTTACTTGCTCAAGCTCTCCCTCTTGGCCTCACAACTAGCCAGCCTCAAGTTGGAATCTCAATATGCTGGTAGATTGACTTAAAATTCTAACCCCACTGCCTCACGAGTATGGATAGCCGTTGTCTATGGGCATCTGTGCCAGTGGAGTGGGGTTTTTTATTGAGACTCACTGCTCTGTAATGGGATAAAACCTGTTACCTTGGCATCATTGATCCCAAACTCTCACCAGCAGAGCTAACCATTTCTAAGTTTCAATGGAAGTTTAAGGTCACAGAGATTGCCTCTTTTTCCATTTTGTTCTCTGAAGATGGGATAAATTACCTTGGCTACAGAAGTTGCCCAAATAAAAATATTTCAACCCTGAGGTTTTTTTTTTTTTTTTTTTCAGAACAACCTGTACTTGAGTGGAAGTGGGGTGGGCAATCAGAATGTGCTCCCAGTGTAGAATCACCTCAGAATAGAAGCCTGGTGATTGATGTCCATGGAACACCTTGCTGGGAACAAGTACTTTAAACAAAAATCATCAGACTCCTTGTCAGTCACTGCCTTATGAAAATGCCATCAAATACAAAGACAGGGCATGAGTTATTGTGTTATACCTATTTTACCTTTGTTGTTTGGAATGGCTTAGTTGTTTGTGGAACCTCTTTGTTCCTCATTTAATGTCTAATTTTCCCTCAAAAGAGACAGCAAACATTAATATAGAGATGGGAAGAGCAGGTTTAATCTGCACAGCTACATGCAAAGGGATTGACATTAGTTGTCTATGCTATAAGTTGAAGCAGAGAAGAAAGTGCATGGACCAAGTGGCTTCACAGTGGTGCAATCACTCACGGTGGAGCTGCTCTCCTTCAAGTCCAAGTGTATGTGATGAACATAACACCAGAAATGAGCTTCTTGTTTCTCCTTCCCATATGAATGACGATCGCCTTGAATGAGTCCATTCAATGATACTCAGCTCCTAAATTGCAGTTAAGGGAGCCAAGTACAGGGGCTATAAACCCAGCATTCAGGAGGCTGAGCCTGGAGGATTGCCATAAGCTTGAGCTACAGAGTAAGACTCTCTCTCTCTCCTCTCTTGCTCTGTCCATCTCTGCCTGTCTCTCTCTGTTTGTGTCTGTCTATCTACCCTCCCTCTCTTTCTTGTGTTTGTGTGTGTGTGTGTGTGTGTGTGTGTGTGTGCGTGCGCGCGCACACACGCACACGTGCAAAGTAGAGGATAAAGTAAATAATTAACAGTTCTAAAATATACCAGCTACACACATTTTAGTATGTACATGTACATGTTCTCACTTGTTTCCCTGGCTCTCCAGCTGGCTCCTTCCTTCCCCCAGTTAGTGCCCTATTCTGCCTCCATGTGACATGGACTCCATTGTCCTCACTATTGTTTGCCTCCCATAGACTCTCTCCCTTTCTTATTTCAGACCATCACACCTGCATATAAGCACACACATAAACACATACATTTGTGTTCATGTAAACACTCACACACACTTTTAATCTGGGGTTTATGTATAAGAGAAAACATGGCATTGTCTTTCAAAGCCTGGCTTATTTCCTTTAACATGATGGCTTTTTGCTGTATCATTTGCCTGCAAATACCATGGTTTCCCTTTGCTTCAGGGTTGCATAAAATTCCACTGTGTGTGTGTGCACCACATTTTCTTTATGCATTGGTTGATGGGCATCTAGTCTGGCTCCATAGGCTGACTATTACCAATAATCCAACTATAAACACTAGTGCACATATATCAAAGTCTGTTGATGTACAGACCTTCAAAGATGTATCCTGGAGTGGCACAGCTAGATTCTAGCTTTAGTTTTTTTGAGAATTCTGCATAGCAATTTTCATAACCACACTACCAGCAGTGAACAGGGGGTCCTCTTGCCCCACGTCCTCATCAGCATCTGCTGTCATTTGTTTTCTCCGAGATGGCCATGCTGTCTGGGGTGGAATAGAATCTTAAAGCAGTTTTCATTTGTATTTCCTTGGTGACAATGGTTGTCAAACATTTTTTTCAAGTACTTATTAACCACTTGTATTTCATCTACTCCATTCATTAGCCCATTTGGCTTCTGGTGATTACATTTTTACAGTTCTTTATGTTAGGTATTAAAATAAAGAATACTTAGGCTAAAATAGGAGAAATGTCACACTGATTATATATATGGAAATCAATGTGTTACATGCTTATTCCTAGATAACCCACACACATTACTAAAAACACGACACAGAGAAGAAAAAGAAAAAAAAACACCTTATCCAGATGACCTGCAGCCCACACTGTGCTGTGTGTTCTTGATGGATAATTTTCTCCCTCATTTGTTCAAGTAAACCTGTAACTTGTATGCTCAAGTACTGTCAACTTTACTTATGGCATATCCCATGTCCATCAGTTCATTTCTGTACAAAATAATGTAATGTTCTCAGGGCATTATTTTTATCTCCCATGATTCTTGAATCAATCACCACTGATTTGATTTTGACAATTAGATAAAAGGGTGGATGAATAGATAGGTGGAGAGGTAGACAAACAGATGAATAGACAGATAGACAGATGATAGAAGATGAATGGATAGATAGATAGATAGATAGATAGATAGATAGATAGAAATGCACATGCCTTCCAACCCAGAAAGTAAGCAATAGAAGTAAATTCAAAAAGTAAATACAAAGATTTAACTAAGTTAAGGCTGTTCAGTCATGTTCAATGTTATAGAAGTTAGAAACTTGGTGAATATTCAATTATCCAGGAAATAAACTACAGTATTTCCATTTTAGGATATTTATGCAGCCCTCTTATAATCTCTCTTTGGATTATACCCAACTGCATAGAAAAATGTTAAATGAATAGGCCACATAACCTAAATTTACAAAATTTCGAAAAATACATGATACATCTGAAATAATTAGATAATATAATTTTTAAAAGCTGTCTCTTTTAAATATTACAAAATGAGATGGCTATGACTGTTCTTAAATCTGCAAGACCTTTGGGAGAAATCTGAATTTTTTTATTGAAATTGATTTTTTTAAAGACCTAACATAAAAAGAGTTACAAAATGTTAATGGGTGGGAAGACAAAATATGAGAAAGATGTCAGTCCTCTTCAACTTCATTTATAAATGTAATGCAGTTTCATTAGTGGTTGATTTAAAATTCATTTACAAGCAAATGTAGCCATAAATAGACAAAACAAATCTGAGGATGAACAAAGTCCTTTTGCAGGACTGTGAAGTCAAAGTAATTACAAACTCACGCTAAACTGTGGGGTCAAAGGAGGCCAAGACAGAGAAACTGCAAAGAAAGCTTCAAGTTGGTATTGTTCCTACTGTGACAGAGGTGACTGCTCATGTCTGTGGGAAATGGTGAGTGGGTTCCTGAACTCTTAGTCAGTCTGGCTGTCCAGAAAGGGGCAAAGGTATGTTCTTTCCTCACACAACACACAAGATTCTCTAAGATGAAGCAAGCAATGAAATCTGAGAAGTGCTGAGCTTAAATACTGATGAGACAGAGTACAGTATAAGTTCATGGTATGTAGGCAAGAAAGGATCTATGGAACTGATTTCAAAGCACAAACTATGAAGAAAAGTTATTATAAAATTCCAGAATTTAAAGGTAACTTTTTCAGTAAGATGATACCAGTAAAAAATAAAATAAAAAGTAATTTTTTTAACATTCAGTGACTTCACTTTCATTAAGCCATCAAAGATGTTTCACGAGTTTTGCTCTTGTTTGATTAGGTTAGTTTCTTTTTGTTTGAGACAGGGTGTTGTTGTATGGACCAGGCTGGCCTTAAGCCTCCAATCCTCCTGCCTCAGCCTCCCAACTGCTGAGACTTCATAATTATGTCCTCACTTTCCACATCAGTATTTTATTTGGTTCCTTTCCTAATGTAGTTCAAATTAACTAACTATTTCTTTAAGATACTTATAGCTAACATGGTTTGTTTTCATAATTAGTCATTCATGTTAACAAGACATTTTCTTTCAAAAACTTCCCAAGTTACATAAAGCAGCTGCCATTCTGAAGGGGGCTGTAGTGGTCAGAACTTGTATTTCTTCTCCCTCTGCTCCCAGCGTTGAAACATCTCACAGTTCTCAATCTCATGAATTAGAAAACATGACATTTCCAACTTAATGCCTCAACTGTAAACATTGATCATTTGTTAATTAGTGTGTGTGTTTTACCTGTTTTCAACTGTCTTTAGTCATCTTTTCAGGTGTGTGTGTGTGTGTGTGTGTGTGTGTGTGTGTGTGTGTGTATGTGTGTGTGTGTGTATGACTGTGTATCTGTATGTGTACATGTGAGTATGTGTGATTCCATGTGTGTATGTGTTAGTTATTTCATGTGTGTAATTGTATGTGTGTGCATGTGTGTGTATTTGAGTATATGTGTGGGATTGTTGTTCATATAGGAGAGTATGTGTGAGTATGTGTGTGAGTGTGTGTGACTTCATTTGTGTGTGTGTTCTGTGTGAGTATGTGTGTGTATGTGTGTGTGTGTGATTGTGTGTGTGTGTGTGTGTGTGTGTGTGTGTGTATACAAGTGAGGGCTGATTTAGATTTTTTCAAAAAGTTGAAAACCACGCTAGTTTTCCCATCCTGAGACAGTACTGTTCTGAAGGAAAAGGCTTGCCCTGCCTCAGCTCTTCACTCTGGTTCTCATGATTTCTTATTGCTCCTTAAGTACTTTGATGACCCAGGCCAGACATCCAGAAGGAAACACTTAGGAAAGACTCACATCATACATTTAACACAAAGGTTCCTCTTTGTTATTTAGTGGGAAATTAGATTCTAGTAGTCTGCATTTGAGCACTAGGTCCTAAATCCAGCCCCTAGTCATGGGAGTGGCTCCCTGCATTACTCTCGGACAGGTTTTGTCTCCTTCTAAGACCCTATCATCTGGAACTTGACTCTCTTTCCCTGACTGTTAGCTGGAGCAGGTCTAGTTGAATTACCTCTTTATGAAGTCTCAAATCAACTGGATTCTGTGACAAATATTTATTTGCTAGTATAATTAATGGTATGCTGTGACCTCTGCCATTTCTATCTCTAGTACTGTAAGGACAGGCACCCTGGACCAATGCTCTTCAAGGAATGGCTCTACATCCAGACCCCTTCCAGTGGCCTGCAGCCCTGGGCAGCAGCTGGGTTTCCTTCAACCACTCTGCCTTCTCTTGCATGAGTAGTTTAAATGCCCTTGGGTAGTTTATTTTATTTAAGTTTTTGGAATTCTCAATAGCCCTAAGGGTTATGTTATTGGGGATTGCACTGCTTTTTTTTGTTGACCTTTTGTTGTTGTTGTTGTTGTTGTTTGGTGTTTTTTCTTTTTTGGTTTTTTGAGACAGGGTTTCTCTGTGTAGCTTTGGAGCCTATCCTGGCACTAGCTCTGGAGACCAGGCTGGCCTCAAATTCATAGAGATCCGCCTGCCTCTGCCTCCCAAGTGCTGGGATTAAAGGCGTGCGCCACCAACGCCCAGCTGTTGTTTGTTTGTTTTAATTACTTTTTTCCCCATTTCAGAAAGCTCTCTCCCACCTCACCATGTGTGGCGGGGGTGGGGGAGCATCAGAGGACAACTAAAGGCCCTGTTTGCTCCTTGGTGCTTTCCTACTTTTTGAGACGCAGTCTCTCACCAGCCTGAAGCTTCACCAAGTAGGCCTTCGAGCTCCTGTTTCCTCCTCATCTTGTATAGGTGGGATTGGCACCTTGTGCCACCATGCCCTACCTTGTTCATAGGTTCTGAGGACCAAACTCGGGGCCTCATGCTTAGGAAACTAACGGTTTACCAGCTGAGCCATCTCCCAGCCCTCTAATCCTTTTATTTACACTTTAGTCAAAGATGTCACATAGTCCTATTGCTGACTCCAACATTTTCCTGGTGGACTCAATGGCAGAATTCGATGCAGATAGACTCAGGCATTTTTGGACCCATTACCTCTATTAATAGCTCCAAACCAGACTCCCTTTGGTAGTAAACAGTGACTCCAAGTGAAACAAATCAGTCCCACAGGCATTTGATTTAATGTTTGATTTGGGGATGGCTGGACTGAATAAATGGTGAACTGCAGTCTTGGACCAAACAGAACAAATTATTCCATGATCAGTTCTTGTAAAACAAAGTACTTAACACGTTTTTCAGTCTTTCAGTTCATGTATTAAAAGCATATTTAGAGGTGGGTGTGGTGGTACAGGCCTGTAATTCCAGAACCCAGGAGGCTGAGGCAAGAGGTTCACCAGGTTGGTGCCAGTCTGAGTCAAATAATTAAACCCTGTCTCAAAATGAAAAGAACAGAAAAAGAAAAGACGCTATACATGGAGAAAGGACAGAAGGAGGGGGAGCAAGAGTGGAGATGGCATATTTCAGCTAAAGAGTATCCAGCTGTTTGCAGGAAAGAATAAGTAAATACCAAATGATGAAACTGTTATCCTACCAAAATTATTCAGAATCCTTATGAATAATGTAAACTGCAAGTTTCAGGATCCCCCTGGAGCAAAATAATAAGCATAAAAAAGCATAAGCAGGGGCAAAATAAAAACAGGACTTCAACAGGAAATGTTACATCCAGAATTTCTCCAACCAATGTCTACAAAGAGTGTGCCGGCTGATAACAAAATTATTCATCTTACCCGTTATTTTGAATGTCATTAAAATAACTCAATAATGTGTAAGTCTCACTTTGACTTGATTTGAGGAACTGATCTTTTGATTCCCTAAAATCTATGTTTCTTTTAATTAATGTAGCTTATTTTATTTACTATGCTAGCTGCTGTATTTGGCATCCTCTCTCTCTCTGTCTCTCTGTGTCTCTGTCTCTATCTCTCTCTCTCTCTCTGTCTCTCTCTCTCTCTGTGTCTCTCTCTCTCTCTCTGTGTGTGTGTGTATACATGTTGCTCTGTGTGTGTATGTGAATGTGTGATGTGTGTGTGTGAATGTGTGTTGTGTGTGTGTGTGTTGTGTGTGTGTGTGTTGTGTGTGTGTAGTGTGTGTGTAGTGTGTGTGTGTGTGAATGTGTGTTGTGTGTGTGTGTTGTGTGTGTGTGTGTTGTGTGTGTGTGTGTGTGTGTGTGTGTGTGTGTGTGTTGTGTGTGTGTGTGTGTGTGTGTGTGTGTGTGTGTGTGTGTGTGTGTGTGTGTATGGGGAGGGGTGTTCCAAGGCATGTGTGGACACATGCATATTGATGCCACAGGTTAACACCAGCTATCTTCCTCAAACACTATTCACCTTATTTTTAAAGCATAGAGTCTCTCACTGAAGCTGAAGTTCAGTAATTTAGCTACAAAGGCTCACTAGCAATCCTCAGGGTTTATCCTGTGTGCACATCCCCAGTACTGGGATTGCAGTGGAAGGGTGGGAAAGGGAGGGTTGGTAGGGGAGAGGAGAAAAGAGGAGAGGAGAAGTAAAAAGAGGGGAGAGGAGAGGAGGGGAAGGGAGAAGAGGGGAAACCTTTGGCCATATTTCTGTGATCAGTGTAATGCTCATATGTCCAGGGAGTTCTTCAGCTACAGACTGTGGTAAATCAGCCCTCCCCCAACTTTTTCTTTATCACTGAAAATCCCCACCAACAGCAAACACTCGCCATTGTTAGAATGTTATGAATACAACAATGAGTTGCCTCTAGAAATAAAAATTCTATTTGTATTTATAGAATGTATAAATATACTTTATAAATATTTAAATGTATTTTCAAACACCAAGCTGTTAGCTTGGCTTAACTGTTTGGTGTACAGAAAGTGATGTTTGTATCTCACTCAAGGTGGTACTTAGTAGATGAAGGTATCTGGAGTGTGAAACCAAGCAGTCAACTGGTGGGAAAGCACAAAGGACCCAGAACCAGATGAACAGATGGTCAACTATCCACAGCCAGGGTAGGTCAGGGCAGAGAGGACGGTACACTTCCCACTAGCTGAGAGCAAAGCCTATACACAGTTAAGTTGGAGCAATGAAAGACAATGATTAGCCAGATGAATGCATGTCACAGATTAGGGACGGAGGTGGGCAGAGGACAGAAGGCAAGTGAGATCAAGCAGGGGTCTGAGCCTAGCACCTGAACAGTGGCAGGAGCTGCTCTCACAGGATGCTCACACAGCCATGCATCCTGCAGAACTCAAAGCTCAGTACCTGTATTAGCACATGGGATCTGACAGCACACACCGCCTCAGATCAAGCACATGACAAGAGGGTTATAGTGATCCAAAAGGGGAGGAGTGTAATTTCTGCAGAATCCTAAGCCAGCTCAGCGAGGGGAATTGGCAAACAAGTAAGTGTATTTCTAATAAGTATAATAACTAACTTCAGATTGGGGCTTTGTATAAAATGGAAAAATATATTCCATAGCTAGTAAACATATCTATGCACTACTACAAAGGCTCTGTTAGGGAAGTGGGAGAGAAAATGTGAAAGAAAAAAATTAGGTGTGATTCAGAAAGTGGAAAACAACAAAGGCCAAGGAGGGAGGAGACTAAACTATAGATGCTTCAGGAAAATCTGCCTAATTTTATATGCTGATTCCCCAACTGTAACAGAATGCAGAATAATTGTTTAATATAACTTACTTAATTAGGATTAGAGTATTAGCATATCCAGGAATTGCATTTTACTTGGAGATTAGATTATGTACAAAAGGTAAAATTTAAATGTACTTCAGATTACTCACCATAACTAACTTATAGGGAGGGGCTTACTATGAGCTAAATAAATCACTGAAGGCTGTACGTTCTCTTACACAGCCTCATTGAGCCTTCATATTGTCATATTGCTGTTCATATTTGACAAATAATGAAAGATCTGGAGACACTATGTATCATGTTCAAGGATATTCAAATTTCAGCCCAGATTGAAGGTACAGTGCAACACCCTGCACAAATACTATTTGATATCCACATATCTATTTGTAATTACCAAAACTACAGTTCATGCTTTGACTCTCGGAGTACCATTAAAGGGCATGTGGTATTTCTGCACAGGTATGTTTCCTACAAGACTGGAGTCTCCAAAGAAAGCAAAACAGATCCAGGAGGCTAGGACTTACACTGGCAAGAACAATCTATCTCAAAGAACACTGGGGAGAAGATGAAGCCACAAAAATAAAGACCAGTCAGGGGCACCTTGCTTGGTCACTGAGAGCAAAGTCAGTACCAGGGAGTGAGTTGAAACACCAGAAAATCCTAATCCTAGGTGAGCTGAAATGAAGGTCATCATTTTACAGGGTCTCTTCCCATCAATTGATTGTCCAAACTTTGCAGTTTGACAACATTTCCAATTTCCTTGTCTTTCCTTGTCTCTCACTTTTACATCTAGGTGCTCATTAGGATCATCTTTAAATGATTTTAGAATGAAAAACTGAAGTAGGCATGGCCAATTTTCCAAATAAAGACTAAGATTAGCTCCCTGGTTGAGTTCCTGTTTCACATATGTGAAACTCTGGGTTCAATTCCCTACAATATACCAAAATAATCTAAGTAAAACTGTTAACATATAAATGGGAAATAAATGCAATAATTGTTAGTCTCATTAATAATGCTTTTAAATGTAAAAAATAAACTAATTGCAATTCTGTATTCTTCTCACTCAGCATAAACTGAATCAATAGTTTGGTTGCCTCCAGGCTCCACCACCACCACCACATACTTCATAGATCACATTCCCTTCACAGTTCTGATCGCATGATCCCTCAAGGAATAGCACGTTTCTATGGTTTCTAATAAATCGGGCCTTAAGTGTTTGGACTGGTTTGTATGGAGGTTATTCAGGCCGGGCTTGACAATCCCTATATCCAACTCTTCCCTCCTCTTTCCAGAAGGGAGAAAGAAACTAGAAAGTTCCACTAGATCTTGAAATTAAGTCTTAGACATAATTTACCACACGTCTTGTAGAAAATAACTTAGTTATCTTCCCAAAGCCTTGTCAAACAAACTTTTTCCTTGAATTCTTGCTTTTAGTGTAGCTAAATAATGTGTGGCAACCTCACAACCACCTGCTCACAGTATTCTCACTGTGGTGAAGACAGCATCAGATTCATTTGCATGGCCCTCTCAATTCAGAAGATACCCACTCCCCACATATATTAATCTAAAGAATAACTGCATCCATCTCAGCAAGTATTTACAGTTGTTAGTTATGCTAAGTATAGCTGGAAATATCAGCATGATCACTGCTGAATGTGTCCTTATATTTGATAGATGATAGATAGACCCATGATAGACTATATAAAATATATAAATATAAGGTAAACCTTTATCTTCATATCACAATCTTTATGTTTTCTCTATCTTGACTTAAATCATAAAAACATTTTAAATTTTTTCTTTTGGTTTTTTTCAAGGCAGGATTTATTTTTTTTGTATAGCCTTGGCTGTCCTGGAACTCTACTCCATAGACCAGGGTAGCCTCGAACTCAGAGATCTTCCTGACTCTGCCTCCTGAGTGCTAGCATGAAAGGTGTGTGCCTCCACTGCCTGGCAAAAACATAAAATTTAAGGTTTGAAAGATACTTTAGAGACTACTGAGCCCTATGTCTTTGTTTCTCATAAGCGAATACTCAGTGTTTGTTCATTTTCCATTGTAATAAGAAAATACTTAAATGTGAGAATCATAAAAACAGGTGTATTTAGTCCATGCTTTTGGAAGCTGGAAGTCTAAGACAGGGACATGTACCTATTGTCTAGCCTCTGGCCATGACCTCCTGGAGGATGACAGCCTGTCATAAGTATGTGCAGGAAGAACAACAAGGCAAGAAAGGAAGCCAGACGGCAGGAAAGGACAATTTCTCTTTTTTGAAAAAAATAATAACTGGAGTCCCACAAAAGCTATGTTGAATTCCTTCTGAGCAGTTTTCTCTAGAACTTCATCACTCCCCACTAAGTTCCACTTGAGGTTCCTACACAGAAAGCCCATCGCCAACACATAAGCTTTGGGAGACAAACCATATCAAATTCATAGTAAGGAAAATGAAAGAATACTCCAAAGATTCCTAGGCAATAAGTGAAGAGCCAGGCAAACACTGACCATTAGTCAGGACCCCTACTGAAAAGGGTTATCTTTGACCTAAAGGAGGAAATGTCCTTTTAAAATTATATTACTATTAAATATTTTTAAAATACCTATCAAAATTTCTGCATACCGCCACAGTACTGCTTCTGTAAATCTAAGCCAAATTCAGTAACCAATGCTTTTGTTGCAGAAGTGGTATCCTGTGTCCAGAGTAATTGTTTGTAAGGTCCAATTTTGGTTTGCGGCTATTAATATCTTATTATGCATGCATCTATCTTTCATGATGACCTATGTCACGATCAGGTCAGCTAAGCCATTCTGTACAATGAAAAAAAAATCATTGACCCAAGAATGGGGCAATCTGGCTTCTTGCTGAGCAGTTAACTAGCTGGGTGACCTGGATGAGAACAATGAACTAGAAAACAATGGAGTGAACTAGATTATTCTTCAGTTCTTTCCCACTCTAAAAACAATTCATTATCCTAGATATAGCCATTGAAACCAAGCATAAGAGTAAGGAATTTCTTGAAGTCTTCAGTTTATAGAGTACAAAAGTAGAAATTCATTCATAGTATTGCTCCCAAACATGGTCATTTCTTAGATTCTACCCACAGAAAGAATAATTATACCCTACAAAATATCACTTAATTTTACAAAGGAAAGATACAAGGATGAGACAACTTTGCAGAGAATCATACTCAGCTTTGAGTCACTGCAAGCGCTTCTTTGAATGCAGAAGGTAAGATATGGATACTTGTTCATGGGACTAGAAGGATGTCTTGGCAGTTAAAAGCCCTCTGCTCTTTCAGAGGGCTCCAGTTTCATTCCTGGTACCCATATCAGACAATTCACAACTGTCTATAACTCCAGCTTCCAGGAACCAAATGCCCTCTGTGTCATACATATACACAAAAACACATGCATACACATAAGTAAAAATAAAACTAGGGAAGGAAAAAATATATGGAAATTCTTGAATGTTAAATGAAGAAGAGCTTTTTTACTTCTTCAAAATCAAAATAACCTCTAAATAAGAAAATTAAATAAACAGAAAAATTCACCGGTGTTTACAATAGCCAATTATAACTACAAGAAGTTTTCATATACTTTAGGTAATCACAAAGCAAAAGCCCTATGATGGGTATCTGAAAAAAAAAAAAACAACAACAAAGACTTAAGGCATACTATCATAGAAAAATATCATCTAATCACAAAAGAAGACAGCAAGAGAAGCAAAAGTAACAATGGGTCAACAAAAACCAACTAGCAAATAACATTAGTAAGTTCTACTTCAGGGAATGTAAATGGATAAAATTCTCAGATGGTATGACCTGGGGATAGTAATTTTCTCAGCAATATCACAATGCTCAACAAAAACCAAATACGCAACTGTATGCTACCTTCAAGAGATTCACTGCACCTAGAAGTTACAGAGATAAACTGACAGAGTAGGGGTACCTTGTGTGAAAACTAAAGCCACAAAAAAGTAAGGGCAGTTACCCCAAATAAGATGAATTTTAAGCTGTGGGTATCTGCTTCTACTTCCACCAGCTGCTGATGAAGGCATACCCACAGCTAAACACTGAACTGAACTGGAACCCAGTTGCAGAGAAAGAGGAGTGATGAGCAAAGTGGACAAGACCAGGCTGGTGAAACTCACAGAAACAGCTGACCTGAATAAGTAGGAGCTCTTGCCCCACAGACTGATCACTGGGAAACCAGCAAGGAACTGATCCAGACCCCATGAATGTGGGTGTCAGAGAGATGACCTTGGAAATCTATGGGGCCTTTTGTAGTAGATCAGTACTTATCCCTAGCATAGGAATGGACTTTGGGAGCCCATTTCACATAGAGGGATACTCTCTCAGTCTAGACACATAGAGGAGGGCCTAGGCCCTATCTCAAAGGATATGACAGACTCTGAAGACCCCCCCCCATGGAAAACCTCGCTCTCCCTGGGGAGCAGAAATGGTATGGGATAGGTAGGGTGTTAGTGAGGGCCAGGGGAGGAGGGGAAGGAGAGGGAACAGGGATTGACATGTAAAATAGTCTTGTTTCTAATTTAAATTTAAAAATGGAGGGAAAAAATGAACTTTTAAGTCAAAACCTGAAAAGAAAGTAATTCATTATGACAAAATGATCAGTTCATCAAGATAATGTAATAATTACATTATACATTATAATATACAACCAAACACCGAGAACCCAACCATCAATCAGTATGAAAAAAGCACAGCTATAATATGAAAGAAACTTTAATATTCAAGTTTGACATGTATAACAGACAGAAAAATCAATGAAGCAAGATCAAGCTTGAGCTTCACTTTGGCAAAAATGCAACAAAGAGACAAATATATAATGTCTTTCCAATGGCAACAGACTGTGCATTCCTCACAAGACACAGGAGAGACTTGGTAGGCCCCAAAACAAGTTTCAACAAATTTAGCAAGATTGAAATCACCCCAATTATCTTTCTAACCTCAACAGCAAAAAGATAAAAATCAGTAACAGTAGGGATGTGGGAAAATTAACAAAAACATGAAAATAAATATATACTCCTAAATATTCAATGAGTCAGAATTTTTAAAGAGGGAGGGAGAGTAGGTCATTAGACAAAAAAAAAAAAAAGAAAAGAAAAGAAAAGAAATACATCACACCAAAAGTTATGAGATACCAAAAAACAACCAATTCTGAGGTATATTTATAGCAGTAACAAATGTCTGTATCAAAAATAAAAATAAAGAGAAAAACGAAGGATAGAAGGGAGGGGACAGAGAGAAGGGGGAAGGGAAGGATGGAAAGAAATGAAAGCTAGTTCTGAAACAGCCTAACATTTTACATTTTAGAAAGCTAAACAATCAAGAACTAAGTCCCAGATTAGTAGAAACAGTGAAACAATAAAGACCAGAGCAAAAATGATGAAATAAAGACCAGAAAAAAAACACTAAAATATTAGTAGAACTAAGAGTTGATTTTCAATATAGACAATATTAGCTAGATAAGGAAAGACAGTAGACTCAAATACATAAAACTTTTAATTAGAAGATGGAAAATTATAAGTAATACATAGCAATCCAAAGGATACAGCTGATAAGGACATACCAATAGACCTGAATAATAAGAAGAAATTGGCAAATTCCTAGACACATATAGTCATCAAGATTGAGTCATAAAAGATGAACCCGTGATGAGTACGAAGAGTTACTCAGTAGCAGAATACAAGTTCAAATACAAGTTTAGGACTTAAGGATTCTAACAATTCTTCCAAATAATTAAAGAACTGAGACTAATGCTCCTCAAACCCTTAAAAACCTATAAATGTGACACACTATCGTAATAGAATAATGGGAAAATAATACATAATCATTTCAATAGTACAAAAACTGCCCTTAGCCAAGTTTATCTTCCTTTTCTCATTAAAAAAAAAAAAAACTCTCAAAAAATGTAGTAGCAAAAGTATGTGTCTCAAAACACTAAAGGCCATATATCATATACCCACAACAAATATATTCAATAGTGAAAAATTGAGCATTCCTTACCTAAAATTAGGAGCAAAGCAAGGATACCAATACTTGCCATTCTTATTCACCATTGTGCTGAAAATCCTAACTAGAGCAACTAAGTAAAAAAATAAGTAAATAAAAGCACTAGGAGTAAAATTATTCCTATTTATACTTTACACTGTTTATAGACAGAAAACACTACAGATCATACACAAAAAAGTCAGAAAGAATAAGCAAACCTAGTGCTGTCTTAGGATGCAAAATCATCATACAAAACCCAATAGTAAGTTGGGTGTGGTGATGTCCACCTGTGAACCTAGCACTTGGGAGATTAAGCAAAAGAGAGCAAGAATCCTTTAACTTAAGCTGCTTATAAATTCCAGGCCAGCCTGGTCTATATAGTGAGATCCTGTCTCAAAATATGCAGTAGTGTTTCTATGCAAAAACAATGTGGTATCCAAGAAAACAACTCCATCTAGGCTAGCTGTAAGTATGTTTATTTGCATATAAATATGATTATCCAAGGAAGTGAAAGAGACATGCACTGAAAACTAAGTATGGATAAAAAAATGAGAACGATATTAGTAAACTGAAAGATACCCAAAGTTCACGGATTAGAAAAATCCATAATATTAAAATGTCCACAGCAGCCAAAGTGATTTACAGATTCAATGTAATTTGTATCAAAATTTTTCAAGATTAGTTTCAAAAAATACAATAATCCTAAAATTCATGGTTAAACAAAAAGTCCTAAATACCCAAAGCAATCTCGAACAAACACAACAAAGCTGGAGCAACACACTGACTTCAAATTGTAAGTCAAGGGTAAGTTAGAATCACAAAAGTGTGATAGTTGCATACAAACAGACACTCTGACCAACCAAATGAATATTCTGTAAACAAAAGAGGAGGTGAAAGAATGTAAGAGGCAGAGGGGAGGAGTTCTGTGAAACGCTATCTTCTGGACAGGGCTTTTGTAATTATGAACTCAGCTGTGGTTACCTGCACAAGACCTACACATGGTCTAGCCATCCAAGATGGAGAAGGTTGATCTCCAAGCTCCACCTGTTATTGAGGAGCTCCTGGCATTTGGCAGCTGAAGAGGGAGAATCTCTCTCTTTTTTTTTCTTTAGGGATGTGGCCACTGATAGGTTTCTGTTTCAGTGTCCTACACCTCTGTATATATAGACAAAATTAACTGTACTTAGTGGGTTGTCAAAAAAAATGACAAGCACACAAAAGAGCCATGAAGTTGAGAAGGCCATGTTGGGAATAGAGAGCTTGGAGGGAAGAATGAAGTATAAATATGATCATATTTCACTGCATAAATGAAAAGTTCAACAATAAGGAA
Source organism: Cricetulus griseus (assembly GCF_003668045.3). Lineage (NCBI taxonomy): Eukaryota > Metazoa > Chordata > Mammalia > Rodentia > Cricetidae > Cricetulus > Cricetulus griseus. Next base: position 282,467,476 of record NC_048595.1, on the reverse strand, counting down.
CATTTTTTTAAAGAAACAAATGAAAAAGCAGACTTTGGTCATAGTGATTATATACTCAGAAATAAAACTTAATATTTAAAAACAAAAACTTTTCTTGCCTCTTTAACATAGTGGGTTGCTGTTGTTGTTTTGATAATATGTAATGTCTTATTACCAAGAGTACTACATATATGAAAACATTATAATAAACATTATAGAGCAATTACTTGGCAACTCTAATAAAAGCTCATGCTTCCACTTATCCCATGAGTAAAATAGAGTAACTCCTATATATATAGTTACTTTATTGTTATTCTAAACATATATTCTAATTTGGATGACAACACCATCATCAAACTATTTAAAGATTAGCTCACTGCTTCTACTGTCTCAAATTTTACTGCAAGGTGTGATGAAACCTAACCAGAATAGTTAGTGAATAAATTAACATGTGGCAATTTCCTTATCCACAAAATGAGGATGTTGGCATCAACATGTCTTTGGTTCTATTGTGACAAGTCTCTATAAGTCTCTGGCAATATTAAAGGATAAACCACAAAGCCCATTCATCATGCAGCTGTACACAGCATAGCATCAAAAGGATTTTTAAAGTCTATGCCAGATTTTGACCCTCCAAAGGAATTCTCATGTGTACCTGCCAGTATCTTCCTCCAATTAAAAAAAATTATTTTAAAAGTAGCAAGCTGATGATAAAGTTCTTAGGAAGAAATGTAATCACTCACCTTGTGTAGGATTTTGAATTTGCATTTTTATATGTTATGATTTGTGGTCTCCAAGACAAACTGGTTGAGTAAAAATTGCTTATCTCATCTTGCAGCTGAATAACAGCCTGGCTCATAAAAGTGACTGAAACACAGCTGCCTACCAAGTCTGAGGAGGAGCCAGTGTTTAAATCAGGGTTTCACATCTGAAGCCTTCCCCTTTGCACTAACCAAGACTGCACTAACCAAGACTGTGAAACACACAAGAAACAATATATACCTGGAAATCAAATGGCCTGGGTGATCTTCTGGGTTGGATAAAATCCAGAAGCAACTATCTGATGCTCTGACTCCCATTCTGATGCTTTGTAATCTGAACCATCCATCCTCCAACACAGTCAGTCAAGCCTCAATATGTCTTCTGGATTTTTATTACATGCAGATGTTCTCTGTATTGTGAGGACAGTGCTGGAAGAGACTAGGGTCTTATTTGTAGTCTCTTTACCCACACTACCTTGCTTATAAGAAGCCCTAAACACATAATTATTTTAACAGACTGAGTCCATTCATTAAAAATTTCTTTTTTGTGGGGGGGGCATTGGAATGTGTATTTATTTCTAGTTAGTCTGGTTGTTTCAGACACCTTAGAGGTAGATCGTGTTTATGTTCACTGTGTTTTTCTTGTTAAAGTCATCATAGTTCTTTGGTAAACATTGCTGTAACCATTGAAAATTTCTTAAGCCTCTGCTGCGTGCCTTGTTTTAGGGTTCACAGGGCAAAGAAAGAACTCCAAAGAGCCAGCCTGGAATTTGCCAACTATTGAGGAATACACACACCGGAAGCCTCTAATGATCATGAGTGGCTCTCCCAGAAGAGGTATGCTGTGCAAGCGAGAACACTGGACTCTAACCCAGCCTGAAGCAGCAGGGAAGACCTTCCTAAACAATAGACATTAAGTGGCAAAGAAGGAAGAAAAAACCAAGACAGAGAGCTCAGCACATGCATGAAGGTGGAAAAGCATCCCAATGGCACATCCTAAATGTTGCATCTTCTGGACCACAGTTCTCAGAACAAATTTAATCGTGATGGGACTCCTGGGACAACAGACATTCTAAAAAATGAAAATCATCTCCCCATGGAGCTAAATCATGCCCTCTTAGATCTTTAGAATAGATCTTTGGTAAGTATATCAAACCCTACTTTAAATCCAATTAGTTTCTTGCTACATATGTAGAGATTCAATATCCCAATTGATACCTAACCTGGTTAAGAAACTGGACAGTTGTGAACCTGTTGGATAATGTTGCAAAAGTTCATTTAATCATAGGTAGTTTTTACAACTACAAATTTTGTAGTTGGCTATAATTGTACTTGCAGCTGGAAATTGTCTTTATCCTAAGAGAGGTTGATACATATGGTGTTATAGGTCATGTGTTGTATCCCAAGCAATAAATGATATTGCTTAACAAAAGGTACTTTATATGGGTCATTAAAATGAAATGCTCTTACAGCTATGTTTTTATGATTAAAACACATCTCAAAGCATATGTATATAAATAGAAACAGTCAGTAAGACGATACACATTCTCAGTGGGTATAGACAGACCTTGAGCAGTTGATTGGGGACCCTAAGAGACACTGCTAAATATTGAATCACATGCCTGCAGAATTTGTATTCTGAAGCCCCAACCCCCAGGACCTTAGAATGTATCTGTCATTAAAAACATGAGGTTTGGAGATCTAATTAAACTTAAACAAGGTCATAAGATAAGTCCCTAATCTGGTATAACTGGTGTCCTTACAAAAAGAGGAAGAGAGTGTGTGGGCAGAGGGAAGGTCATATGAGGACAAGGGGGAGGTGGCATGGTGCAAGCCAAGGAGAAAGGCACCAGAAGAAACCACAGCTGCCAAACAGACCACAGGCTTCCAGCCTCCAGTACCAGGACAAGGCTCATTTCTCTCGTTAAGCCATCTGATTTCTGGTGTTTTCTTACAGCAGGGTGTGAGTAGTAAATTTTACCCCCCCAAAAGGAAAACTTGGGTATTGAAAATTCCAGCATCCAAAATGATATTTAGAACAGGTCTTTTATGGAAGTAATTAAGATTAAATTGAGTCAGGCCTGGAGAGATAATGACTTAGAGGTTAAGGGAGCTGACAACCCTTCTAGAGGACCCAGGTTCAATTTGTAGCCCCCATGTGGAGGCTCACAACCATCTGTAACTCCAATTCCAAGTGATCACATACCTCCATGAGTACCAGGTATGAAAGTGGTACACAGATACATATTCAAGCAAACTACCTGCACACATAAAATACAATAAAATTAAAAATTGTTTTTAAAAAAGATTAAATGAAGTCAGAAGGGTAGGCCCTTAACTTGATAGAACTGGTGTCCTTCAAAGAAAGAGAAAAAAATGAACATATGTACAAAGAAAATGTTATACGAAGGTACCTCAGGCCTGGAAGAGAGGTCTACACTATAAACCAAATTCTCTAGCAGGTGAACCTTAGACCTTCAGCTGCCAGTGCTATGAGAAAGTTCATTTTTGTCATTGAAAATAGTGTGTAGCATTTTGTTACAGTAGCCCTAGGACACTAATGCAGACATACATTTTACAGTCATAAACACACATGTACAGGTATATACTGACACAGACTGGCTCAACACAGGCAAATTACCTACATTTCTCTTTGAAAACAGAAGTATTGTTTTATGCCTTTGTAAACTGGAATTTCTGTTAGACTGGAAATGAGGGGCATCATTTAGATGTATGAAGCCAGGATAGCTCTGTCTGCATAATAAGTAGGATATTTTTTTAAAAAATAGAATAGTTTTTAGGAAGGAGGTCAATGTATGAGTGCCAGCACATTTTTCAAAACTCTTTGGATATATTCAGAGTGATTCTTTCACCCTTCAGAGAGCATGAATCCCTGGCTCGTGCCACCTGCAGTTAGCGAAGGAGGAACTTGGACTCTGCTGTCACTACCTGAAACTTTCTCCACGAAGCTGATATATCCCTGTCACTTATCAAGTTACTGTAGGAAGCTTTTTGTGAGTTTAATTAAGCCTGACTAATTTTCCAACAGTACAAAGAAAGATGAATTCCTTAAATATTGAATCCATTTATGATTCAAGGTGTCATTCTCTGAAGGTGAGACTATTCAATTCTCAGAATTAATTACCCTCTGAATTCCAGTAGTTTTTTCAGGCACTTAAGACACAGAGTCACATCTGACACAAAGCATAACTTCAACATTTCAATAACTAAGAGACTATGCCAAACACTGCTCTAAGAGTCCCATTCTGGCCATGGAATGAAGGCTAAGCTGGATGGTAGTCAAGTGTGCCCTTGTCCGGATTGCCATTAGTGGTTTTCCCTCTTCTCTCCTCTTTGTCCTGGTACTAAACAGTTAAAACCTAGCTTTCCTCTGTGCTGGGGAGATAGCTCAGTGGGCAAAGAGCTTCTCTAGTAAGCCTTGGGACATGAGTGTGATCCCAGGACACACATTTAAAAAAGCTGGGTATGGAAATGAACACTTGTAATCCCAGTGTGATGAAATATTGACTTTCAGTCTGATGGGTCTAGACTGACCAAGGAGACAAATCTTTGTGCATGTCCATAAGGGCATTTCTATGCTGGGTTAATTAAGATGGAAAGACTTATCCTAACTTCGGAGGTAACACCATACCACGAGCTGGAACTCACTCTGTAGACCAGACTGGCCTGGAACTCACAGCCTCTGCCTCCTGAGTGCTGTGATTAAAGGCATGCACCAGCCAGTGTGGAGGCAGGCAGAGGGCTGCATTTAGTGGGCAGCTCGTGTAGCCTGTTTGAGCAGTTCCAGGCCAGTGAAAGACCCTGTCTTGAGAAAAATTTTTTTAAAAAGACAAGTGGATGGTACCTGAGAAACATTTGAAATTGTCTTCTGACTTCCATATATGTACCTGCCTTGTTCCATTGTAACTTTAGGTCATCCCAAGCCTCATCTGCTTCTAGAAGCTTTTCTCCAGGGTATTCCACATGGCTTCTTTTCCCTGGTGTCACCATAGACACATCTGAGTGCAACTGGGACTCGACTTTCATCTTGAAATACCTGTTTGTTCTCTGTCACTACAGTGAAGGCAACCCAAGACTAGAGTCGGTGTTCCAAAGGTAAGACGCCCAACTCAAGAACTCAAGGGAATCTCTCAGATGACCACATGTAGGATTATCTTACAATCCCCCCAAGAAAATTGGACTTCAGGTCCCATGCAAGAAAGCTGGGAGACTGAACACACAAGGAGCCAGGAGAGTGTGTGCACGTGCGCCCACACCCCAGCAACAAGAGAAAGCAATGTCACACAGCCTGAGTACTTAGGGATTTGTTGGAAGTCAGTAACCACTGCTGGCATCACACCAGACACAGAGGCTATGGAAGGTTTCTACAATGCCTTTTGATAGAAATTCAGATTTCCTAAAAACATGAAATGGCAGGAGGAGACACAGCAGCTGTTCAGCTCTCCCACATGGAGTCTCGATTGAGGATAGTTCATCACCTGGTATCATTTTCTAGCCTTAGCTATATCAACAGTAACTGTCACACCTTTCCCAGAGTGAGTCATGGAGGAACCCTCTTTTACCCAGTGCCTCCCACACACCTTTGATTTAAAATGTAATATTTATCTTGAAAACATAAAGCACAAAGTGGTATGTTGCAATTCTTGGTTCAAGTTGCTTCTAATTAGAAAGAAGATACTTAGGCGTCCTGAAAACTTTTTTTCCAAAACCCAAGAATAGATAAAAATAGAGAAAAGATACTAGAATGGGAAGAAGGTGCCAGCTCCAGGTTTACTGCAGCCAGCGACACCCCACCCCCACCCCAAGCATCGGCACCTCAGACACCAGTACTTACCGCCTTTCATCATGCCTACTTCGTAACACTTGCGCAGCCTGCAGGCCTGGCAGCTCTTTCTCCTGTTCTTGTCGATTGTGCATTGGTTTGTAGCTGGGCACATGTAGTCATTATGTCCTAGTAGTAAGAAGATCACATTAGTGTCATTTCAAGAAACCTTACATCTCAGAACCTACATGGAAACTTCTGGAAGGTGTGCTTAACGGCCCTGGCTTGGCCTGGCCGAGCTGATACCCAGTCTTTCCTTCATCTCTGTCTTCTATATGTAAATAAAAGCTCTGTTAGCCTTCATTTATGACTCAGATGATTGCTTAGGAGTTGTTTGGGCAAATCCTCTCCCCCTTCACATGGCCAGTGTTAGACAATGTGATGTGGGTTTTGTGTGTGGTGCAGGAGATGGAGCCCATTTTCACTAAGGGCAAGATGCAAGCTAGTGAAATATTTGAACATGGACTCTTTGCACCTTTGGCAGCTTAAGAACCAAACTAGAACAGGATGGGGTAGGGATTTGAAAAGAAATGCAAGACTCCATCTTCAAAAGTAGTTTATAAATGCTACCATGTAAACAGGTTTCAGACCAAACTAACACCTTCATTCTTCTAATGCATAGGAAAGACCAGTGAAGATAGCAAGTAGGGTTCTAAATTTGAAACTCTGGCAAGACACCTAACACTGTCTCAAAAATTCAGAGCATCACTATGTAGTCCAACCTGGCCTTGTACTCACAGAGATCTTCCCGGAGTCAAGGAATGTACCACTGTGCCCAGGCGCAGTGGTTATTTTTTAATTGTCTTTATTGATGGGGAGAAATTGAGGAAGGCATAGAATGAGGAACAATGCTGATCTGGGCTTAGAGTCAGGAAATTATAAGCAAATGGTTCGTTATTCTGATGCCCTAAAACCTTCTCTGGTGTTTACACAGTTTACATTGAGAAGTTTTAAGTTCCAAAAAGCTAAGTATATATTATTAAGCCACACAAGAAATATTTAATAGCTACTTAAACCAAATACTACATTGGCTCACTTTCTCTCCGACGGCCAGGTATTTTGCAAGCCAGAAGAAAAGGGGCGAACGGGAGTGAGTCAGAAACCAACTGGCTGTCTCCCTATTTGGATTGGCCATCTACTATAGATGTCTATCTCCATGAAACCAGAGCAAGATCTTGAACTAACATGCCTAAGACATAAAACTCACTGGATCTGTGCAACTGACTGCATCCCTTAGCGTGGATAAGAGCAGATGCCTAGTATCATGATCACAATGCAGGACTTCTATGACAATGCTCAAAATAACCTAAGATGACTAATAATAAGCTGACTAGGAAAGGAGTCCAATAAATGAATAAATAAAAAAGTTCTAATAAACGTTTGCTATCTTCAGCCAAAACAAATCCTTCCTAACCAAACACCAGCAATGACTACTTTTAAGTCTTCAACTGATATTAGATAAAAAGCAACAAAGCTTCCCCCCCCACACTTGATAATTTGTAAATGCCTGATGTTAAAGCAAGTGTTTCCCCAACTCCTTTATAAACCTTATTTGATCTGAAAAATAATATATGAGAAAATTGTACTGAAGTAGAATTAATTTTTGAGAACCAGCTCAATTATATAAGTGAAACATATAGCAATTTAACTACAGAGATGAGAGGCTGTGACCCTGTGATAAGACTGGAAGAATTACAAATGATACATCTAAAATGTAATATTCAGGTGGAAAGTTGGAAAACTAAACACTGTTTTCTTTCTTATCAAGAATAAAAAATGAGGCCTTGGAGATGTCGCTCAGTGGTAGAGTGCTTGCCTAGCATAGACAAGAATTTGGGTCTCAACATCATCACACATGAAAAATTAAATAAGAATTATTTGGAGGAATATATAACTTGGGGTGGGAACTGTAGGGACAGGATACAGATGACACCTACAAGCAAGGCCTGCCAGGCAAAGCTGGTTCCAGAGAAACACAGGGCTGATGCCACATGAGGGCTTTTCCTTCAGCTCCTCTAGGATTCCTTTCTCTTGACTTTTTCCTTCTCTTTTATTCTCTCATGACAGCTGTTTTCTTTTTATTATTAACGCCCAGAAAGCCTAGATTTGTTAGTTATGAAAATAAACAACGTCCCATAGCCAGACACTCAAAAGAAAGATAAACAAGGACCTAATTAAAACAAACAGTAGCTTGAGAGAAATCTAATAGTGTGGACTTTTCCCTTTGTCATCCTTCTCCTCAGGACATTTTGGCAGCAACCTTGGACAAAATCTCCTTTTGTGGCCTTCAGGCCTTTCAGTGAACCCAGCATTCATCCATCCATCCATCCATCCATCCATCCATCCATCCATCCATCCATCCAGAATTGACTCATAGACCCTTTGGAACAGGTATAACCAGTTGAACTAACTGCTGTGGTTTGAATCATGAATGCTACCCTCCAGCTCCTATTTTGAATGTGGTAGTGTCTAGTTTGGATTCTGTTTAGAAGGTGGGGCCTAGCTGCGGAAAGCAGGTCACCATGGGTGGATCTGTGAAAGCTACACCCGAACCTGGCTGTACCTCATTCTCTCTTTTCCAGTCATTCACCAGTGGACAGACCTTGCCTCAGACTCTCACCACCATAGATCCAGGCTTTCCGACAACAGATCTGGCATAGCCCTGCAGCAATGGTCTAAGATTATTTGAACCCGAGAGTCAAAATAATCACTCTCCACTAAGCTAATTCTGTCACAGCAGCAGAACAATAACTAATACAGTGACCATCTTCGTGCATCTGAAGTCTCTGTCTTCTCAACTACCCACCATGAAGCCACACACATACAGAATCCTCATAGTTTACCTTCTTCACTGGACTCTCCCACTATGCCCCACCACACAGTCTCCCACATACCAGGAAAGCGATCAAATCAACCAATTTAATTTTTTTTTACAAAACAAGCCAGTTATTTAAAATAAATACAAGTGTGTGTGTGTGTGTGTGTGTGTGTGTGTGTGTGTGTGTGTGAGAGAGAGAGAGAGAGAGAGAGAGAGAGAGAGAGAGAGAGAGAGAGAGAGGGAGGGAGAGAGGGGGGTAGTATGTGTGTATGTGGATGAGGTGTATGTAGAAGACACAGGTAGACTTGGGGTGTCTTCATTCATTTTTCTCTTACTCCACCAATCACAATATTGTTTTTATTTTAAAAATGTATTTATTCCTCAACAGTTTCATAGCTACATAATGTTCATTGATCAAAGTCCCCCACTCCCAAATGCACATTATCCTCTCTCACTCTTTCCTCCATCCCTTCTCCTTTCCAAGTCAGCCTATTTTATGTCCTTTCTGCATTTCACTGGAGTATCTTGTATGCCCATGGGTTAGGGTCACTCACTTCACCAAGGGCAATGCACCAGTATCCATGGAGGAGCATGGCTCTTGACTGCTATTCATATTCAAGTGCACCATTCAAGGGACAGCCTCCTCTGCAACTCTGCTCCCACAACCGAGCTCACCACACTGGCTTTTAATTGCTTCTCTAAATCCACAGATGGGTTCAGGCTTAGCAGGCAATGAACCACACCTGGCTCATCATCCTACTGTGGCCACATCTTCAGGCAGAGAGCCTCTCGGGGAGTACACCTTTCAGCTGCATCAAGCAAAGATGCTAAGGCTCTGCTTGTCTCTCCACCAATCTATCTGTGTACCCAGGTCACAGGAGGGGACACTTTGGGCTCTATAAAGGAAATATCACTGTGTTAGCCACTTTAATGTTGCTGTGATAAACACCAAGACCAAAAGCAACTTATAGAAGAAAGGGTTTTTTTTCGGCTTATCATTCCAGAGAGAAGGAGACTCGGGATATCACAACAGTAGGGCAAGCATGGCGGCTGACAGCTAGAAGAAGATGCTGGGAGATCAATCTTCAACCAGAAGCATGAAGCAGAGAAGGCAAACTGGAAGTGGGCCAAGGCTGTAAATTCCTAAAGCCCTTCCCCAGTGATGCACTTCCTTCAACAAGACAGTGCCACCTCCACAAATAGTGACACTCACCAGTGCTCAAGGGTTCAAATATCTGAGCCCTGAATGCATGCAAGGTATTTCTCATGCAAAGCACTGCAAGTACTCTGAACAAAATGAGCAGTAAATGCCTGATGCTTGTTAACACAAATGAGCACTCAGACCCTTATTCATATGCTTTAAGTCATGTCAATCAAATGAAATCTACGATGTTTAACACCCACACATACATTAAAAGCCAGCTGCAGCCAACCTTGCCCAAGAGCCTCACTGGAGAACTCCAATAACACTTTTAAAAATATGTTGTTATTACACACGTGTGCACAGCATGGTCAAACAACAACTGTCAGGAGTTAATCCTCTCCTTCCACCTTGCTGAGACATGATCTCTCCACTATGTTCCCTCCAGGCCAGCTGGCCCATGAGCTTCTGGGTAACTATTTTATTCCTGATTCCCATCTCACCATAGGAGTGCTGGGATTTCAGATACCAGACACATCACCTGGATGTTTACAGGCTGTGAGGATTGAACTCAGGTCCCTAAGCTTGTACAGTAAGTGTTTTTACTTCTTGGCCCACAAGAAGCACGTCCTTGTTACTGACTTCACATCATATTAATCTCTTATATTTCACAGATCCATTTATTTAGGTAACACCTTGAACTCCAGCTACCTCCAGCTTCTCTTTATTAGAGACCTTTACCAAATTTTTCCATAAAATTAGCAAGAGTTCATTAGAATCTAAAGCTCCCAGGAGTTGTGCCTAAATAGTTTAAATTGCCAAAATAAGAAACAAAATCTGGATTGATTTCTTTAAGCATCAGTATGCATCAGTGTTAAATACAGCTTTGAATCCTGTGTGGATTTACAATAGATTTACACTTAGATTCTGCAGACATTGAAGCAAGAGAAAACTGACATTTAAATTCATCAGTAAGAGGTTATATAGACATCCTATGACTTATGACAGCATTTCATCCCAATAAGCCTGCCACACATTAAACATCACACCTTAAGAGTATGCCTAACACACCAGACACACCAAGCACCCTGGCTTTATAATACAGAGAGCTCTAAAGTCTGGCTTTTGCCCATGTGGTTACCTGAAGTGGTGCCCACCACTGTTGCCCATCGTGAACAACAGAGTCAAACTGCACATTTCTGGCTTGAGAAAGAATAAAAACTCATCATCAGCAGAGCTTCTAATGAATACATCAGCTTTTCACACCATTGTCTTTTTTTTTTTTTTTTTTTTTTTTTTTTGGTTTTTCGAGACTGGGTTTCGCTGTGGCTTTGGAGGCTGTCCTGGAACTAGCTCTTGTAGACCAGGCTGGTCTCGAACTCACAGAGATCCACCTGCCTCTGCCTCCCCAGTGCTGGGATTGTCAAATTTAATACATGGAGTCAAACCATTGTGAGGGAGAGGGTCCATCTTTGTTAGTCTTTGGGTGATGAGGTATGGGAAATATGTCAAGACGTGGCTGTGGTGCTTGAGAAAACCACAGAACCTACGGACAGATTGTCCGTTACACAAAACAGGCACCAGGCAGACATGAGTAGTAGCATCCTGGAAAGAGCACACTTTCCTTAACTTGTTCATCTCACCTCCTGCCTAGAGAGCATTTCACAAGTTCATCTGATCATCCCCTCCAAGACAATCAACTCTTTCCATACCGAACATGACGTACCAAGTGTTGTGTAACTCATGGATTTTTCATTTAAACCCCCCGGGGACTTTATGAAAAAGGAAGTATATTAATCCACAGTTTACAGTTGTAGGCTTGAGACAAAGGCTTTAAAGCACACAAATCCACTTGGCAAAACGTATAGGCTTTGAATCAAGGCCCCTTTCACATGAGAGATGGAACTTATCCATCCGTACAACCTTCATAAACAGAAGGCGAAACTTGTCTAACAACTTCTTCATTCAAGAACAGTATCTAGTTTTCTGCTGGCAACTCAACAGCTATCTGACTGATGGGTGTTATGAGACCCAGGATACTTGTGCCTAAGAGAGTAAAATAGGGCAGTATCATAGCCAAGCTGATTTTTAATTTAAAAACATGAAAAGTATGTCAAAAAAAAAAAACTGACATTGGACATTGGGATAAGAAAAAAATGACTCACATTAAAGGGTGATGGCCACAGGCCAGGTCTCTGGATATGATTTCCAGAGGATCAGGTGTATTACCTGCCTTGCACCCTGAAGAAAATGGGAAAATCCAGATTTGACCCCTGCTCATGAGGTGGAGTTTCATCCTTGGTAATGTCACACACATCAATCACTAGTACCAAAGGAAGGGTATTTTCTGGGAGAAGCCAGGCAAAACTGAAAACAGAGTTCAAACAGTGATGGTGTTGGGGCCACCAACAGAAGAAATGGAAGACTGTCAAGTGGTTGAAGAGGCTGGGGAGAATTCAAAAGATTTCTAAGTGACAGTGAGGATGTAGGAATTATTGATATAAAAAATGAAGGGATGAAGCCTATTTGATCGGGATGGATGATTTCTCTGATGTGTTCTTGGATTCGATTTGCCAATATTTTATTGAGAATTTTTGCATCAATGTTCATGGTGTCTCAATGTTGAACATCTATGCCCTAAATAAAAGGGCACCCACGTCTGTAAAAGAAACATTACTAGGGGCTGGAGAGATGGCTCAAAGGTTAAGAGTACAGGCTGCTCTTCCAGAGGTCCCGAGTCCAGTTCCCAGCAACCAGCTGGTGGCTCACAGCCATCTGTTATGAGATCTGGTGCCTTCTTCTGGTGTGCAGATATACATGGAAGCAGAATTTTGTATACATAATAAATAAATAAAATCTTTTTTAAAAAGAAAAAAATAAAGGGTTAGGAGTATTCATAATTATGCCCAGGAAAAATTCATATCAAAATAGGTACTAACCATCTCTTAGTACCAAAGTACCTGAAGCAAAAGAAGAAGAGACGGTTTAAGCAGCTTGCCAAATATCTGGGGCTGGAAGAGGAGGAGGAGGAGGAAGTAAGAGGCTCCTGCTTTACTCCAGGATGTCCTGAAAAATGTCTTTACTGTTAATCAGGAGGATCTGATTCAGGGAGGGTAGATAGGAAGAGGAGGTATAGGACAATTCTAAACATGTCAAGAGAGAGTTGGGTAAGACATTAGCCAGCTGTCCAGCAGATAGCTACAAATTAAGTACTAGAGTCAAGTCAAAATGAAATTGGAGGTGAAATACCTGGTAATTACCCTTTCAGGAATGTACTCAATGAGTGGAGGGGTTAGAGGTTGGGAACTGTGGGCACATCTGGCAGGGATTGTCTGCATTGTTAACTGATATAAGAGAGCCCAGCGCACCGTGGGCAGCATCATTCCCTGGGCTAAGAGTCCTGAGAAAGCTAGTTAAGCGTAGGCCTTTCAACAAGTCAGCACGCAGCATTCCTCCATGGTTTGTGCTTCAAATTACTGCCTGGGTCACTACCCTGACTTCTCTCATTGATGTAACCTGTTAGGCAAATTAATCTTTGCCTTTCCAGAGTTGCTTTTGGTCAGCATTTTATCACAGCAGCAGAGATGACACTAGACCAATGTTCTAGGTTCAATCCCCAACATCAAAAAGCCATATGTGTATGTCTGTGATTGAAAGTTAAAATTCAAACAGATACAGGCATGTCCACACTCAAAGCAACATTGTTCATAATAGCCAAAAAGCAGAGATAACTCAAGGTCTACTGACTTAAATAAACAAAAGTTGGCATATAAAAACAACAGAATTACCACTTAGCCTTTAAAAATGAAATTCTAGCATATGCTACAGCATGTATTGAGTCTGGAAAACACAATGCTAAGTAAGATAGCCCAGACACAAAAGCATAGAAATGACTCTGGGTACAAGGAGTACCTAAAGTAGTCACATTCACAGAGATACACAGTGATGGCAGCATAGGAGCTATCAAGATTCATTGGAAAGTGAGGCCAGTATTTCTTAAAAGGCACAGTTTCAATTTGAGAAATGAAAAAGTTCTGCTTATACAACATGCATGGACCCAATTGCACTGAACTACATAGCTTAAATGGTTCAAGTAGTAAAATTTTGCTGTGTATACCTTGCAGTGAATTTGGAAAAAAAAATGAACTTAGAGTTGTGATAAGCATCCTTGTGAGAAAGAAGAAAAATGAATTGAAGCTGGAGATGGAATTGATCCTCATTTGCTCACATGTTACAGTCTGTGGCCAAGGACTGACTAGTACCATGGGCCATGTGCTTCTCATAAACTAGGCTCTGGGCTCAGTGAGTTCAGCTCTTTGCCTCATCTCAGTATCACAAACAATAAGTTGGGTTACTCCAGTTACTTAGGTCCAAAGCAGAGACTCCAGGGAGCTAACTTGTTCAAGGTCTCTTGGCTGGTGGATGGTAGAACCATCATTAAAATTCAGGTCTGTGTCACCGGTGAGTCTTTGTTTTTTATAGAATACTGCCATGGTTGGCTAAGTAGAAAGAACTCAATACTGACACAGAACACTTAAATATTAAATTGTTGCTTACAATAATAATATAATAGTTCAATAAATCACTACATCTTTTAAGAGCATTTCAGAATCAGCAATATAATCATCTCCAGACTGTGATTTCTAACACCCATGTATCCCACCAAACATGAAAGAAAAACCACATGGAAGATAGTTCATTTATCTGTGGATCAGGGCATGTGGTCTTTTTTTTTTTTTATTCTAGAAAATCTCTTCAACATATTCTAGCACAAACTAAAGATGAAAAGAAATCTAGAAAATTTTGAAGAAATTAAACAGTAAAAATCTTTATACCCTCTGAAAGAATAATTGCAGCAGTATGTTTGTAAATAAATTTCCACTCGGATATTAAAATGAATACTTTCTGATTCACAGCAGTGCAATGAGCCAAACCAAATGAAATAAAATTTGGCTGTCTCAGTGAACACATTCCTAAAAGTCCAGTGAGGACATTCAGTGGGCCCTGATTTGAACTATTTCACAACCACATCTGTATGTAGCAGGCATGCGCAAACAAACAAACAAACAAACAAACAAACAAAGGTGCCTTAATCGTGTATCCCAAATTCTATTTTCACAGTAGTCATTTCTAATTAATTTTATCAGAGACATATTGGCATTTTGGTTTTATTTTTTTAACGGAGGCAGAAAGTCTTATTAAAAGCCAATTGTATTCCCAGTAGATGTTTTTAAAGAAGGAATTCTAGGAAAGACAACAGCAGCCCTGGAAAGTCCTTTTCTACATGAAAATGAAGTCAGAAGGCGTTCTCTCTGTCCTCACTAGACCCCAATCTACGAAGATGTTAACTTGATACTATTGTGCTCTGTCTCTGCAGTTCATCTGCAAAACCATGGTCATTTCAAGCACCTGGCACAGAGTCAAGCCAACAGCTGTGATAAATGCAAGCATGATGGGATCAGTGACCACCACCTCACCACAATACCCCAGAGACAATGAGTCGCTTCCAGCAAGGCCCCTCCTAGCTGCACACACAAGTTAGTGCTGTTATGCAGCCCAAAATAGGACCTTCTGAAACTGCTCCTCCTACTCTTGTGATGTGTAGCGCTGGGCTTTGACCACCCTGAGGACATGATGATGCCTTACCCCAAGACCTTTCCAGGAGGTATGCAGGACCGCAGTGGGGGAGGGGGAAAATAAAGGATAAAGAAGAGGTAATAGATAAGAGTCAAACAAAGAAGACGACAGTGTAACAACTGGGGCAATTAATCCAAAGTCAGGCAGCATTGCTCCAACATCTTGGCCCTCCTCCTTCCTGCTGTTTGCTTACGGAAAGTTCTCCAAGCTTTCTTACCACTTCAGCTCCTTTAAAGACCAAACCCTGGTGTCCAGAAGTGTTAGAAAGAATTTCAAAGTGTTCCCATCTTGAGAGGCAAGGAAGAGAAAATGTTCTTACATTCTGACAGACAGGATAAATGCACAGAGACCTTGAGCAGGCTTCTGCTGAGTGTCCTGGTCCCTCAGAGTCAAGGGTAAGCTCATGTTCCAGCTCAGGGTCATTTTGATGCTTTAGGAGGAATGGAAAAGATTGTTGACTGAGATCACATGTTGTGCAGAATATGGAGGTATAGAGGTCCTTCAAACTGTTGGATCACACTTTTTTAATGGACCCTGATTCACTAAGTGCTAACTAAGAATTTCACCTATCTTTGGGAGTTTCTCCCAAGTTCTTTTATAGGCAAACTCTGCCTAGGCATTCTGATGCAAAGTAAGGGCAGAAATGTCAGGCATTTAAGATTGCACAAACAGGGACTTCCCCAGCACATTTGAAGCATGAGTTGAGACATTGCTGCTTTTCTTAGTTTGACTCAGTTTTCTCTCTCCTTTTTTTTTTGGGGGGGGGGTGAGACAGGGTTTCTCTGTGTGTCTTTGGAGGCTGTCCTGGAACTAGCTCTTGTAGACCAGGCTGGTCTCAAACTCACAGAGATCCACCTGCCTCTGCCTCCCGAGTGCTAGAATTAAAGGTGTGCACCACCAACACCCGGCTCTTGACTCAGTTCTCTTCAGCAATAAGGAAACAAATAGCTAGTCTGTTGTCCTTAGAAATAACAGCTAGTGGAGGGGTGGTGGTGGTGTATTCCTTTAATGCCAGCAGTCAGGAGGCAAAGACAGATGGATCTCTATGAGTTGGAGACCAGCCTGGTCTACAGAGGGCAGAGAGGGTTTTGCAGAGAAACCCTATCTCAAAAAAAAAGAAAGAAAGAAAGAAAAGAAAAGAAATATCAGCTAATTGACTTCATCAACCCCAACAATTTCTTCTAACTAGTGGAAATAAATCAGTGCTAGTTCCTAGGGTGGCCTTTATTTTTGTTCTATAACACAGCACAATGGCCTTAAGATTTCCCCATGTTCCTGCAAATGAAAAGACTTTCTTTTTAATAAACAACATTTCAATTCCACATATAATTTCAAGAGTAAAGAAGGAGAAATGACAGATGTGGTCAATGAATGCAAAATCTTTGTCCATCATACAGCCATTGAAGAGTTACAGCATGCATGAAGGAAGAAACATGCAGTGATTTGCATGGCAAATTTCATGCTAAGTAGCATGATTAGTCCTAGTATTGCAGAGTCCTCAAGGCTGGAGACAATTTCTATGAAGTATGTTACAGTTGCCATGTGGCCTGGCAAAGAGCCAAAAAAACACCCCAGATGGTCATTCAGTAAAAGCAAGTGTTGTTGCAACACACCTTCCTGGGCATCCAGATCACCCAAGACAGTGTGGTCACACTTTCTCCTGAGAACATCATCTCAGTTGACCCTCATCACACCACTGGGAAAGCACTGTCATTTCTCAACTATCCAGGGCTAGTGAGGTCTTAGACGATAACCTACTACTAACACCTCATTATTTCAGCATAATTCCCAACTACATTATAGAACTTACACGTATATTCACATATAAGTGCTGTTCTCATCCCTCTTTAATGAAGCTTCTCCTTGCAGAAAATGTAGAGCCTTACAGAAAGTCCTAACTGGTCAAAATGCATACACCAACTAATCATGGGGTGCCCAACCTTACCTGATGCATCTACAGTACAATTCTGGTACCTAGGTCAACATCAAGGAAGATAGGGGCAAAAGACTGCAAGGTCCAAAGGACCAGGAGGTCTGTTGTAAGATTGCATCTCCTAGAAATGACACACAAGCTACACCCATGATACCTTACCAACATGACTGTCTAAATAAGACCTGAAAAAATACCAGCAGATATGCTAATAGGAATAAGAAAGTATCATGGGGTCCCAGCCCTAGACAAAAAGGAAAAGAAAAAAAATCTACAAAGGGTACATTAGTCTTACCCAAAGATAAGACCTTAATTGACTATCCAATACCAAATAGTCAACCCTGAAATCATTTGCATATAAGCTGCTTTGAGCGGATCAATGGTTTGTTGACACAAATTATTCATTATTCATGTGTCATAATAAAGAATAAGAATAAGAAGTCATCAATTTGAGACATAGAAGGGGTTAGAGGAGACACGGAAATAGTTGGAGGGAAGAATGGGAGTGTATGGGAGGGTGCAGTTACATTCAAATTCATTTTCTTTTACTCTTTAAAGGAAGTGAAAAGACAACAGTCATCTGTGGCCACAAGAACCCCAAAACAAGGGAACTCAGCTGCAAGGCAGAGAAAGCCACCTCTACCTAATCCCTGTTACCTGAATTTTCCTCATTGCTTACACATGAGCCCAGAGAAGAAGTATGAAATTGTATTTAACAGAATATATCCCAAGACATGTTAAATGTGAAGAAATTACTTCTTAGTAATCTATTCCCTTTTCATTTATTAAAGATCCAGTGTAACTCCAAACTCTATGTTGAAGTAGACATTATAAAAGTTACTGGGTTTTGGTTCCCTTTCTTCCTTCCTTCCTTTCTTCCTTCCTTTCTTTCTTTCTTTCTTTCTTCCTTTCTTTCTCTTCTTTAAATATTTGTTTATTTATTTAGTATGCATTATGGCTTTTGCCTGCATGTATATTTGTATGAGTGTGTCAGATCTCCTGGAAATGGAGTTACAGACAGTTGTGAACTGCCATGTGAGTGCTGGGAATTGAACCTGGGTCCTTTGGAAAAGCAGCTAGTGCTTTTAACCACTAAGCTAATTTTCCAGCCCCGCTTTTTCTTTTTTTAAAAATTTCCCAAAAATGCTAAGTCCACATAGAGTCAGAGCCCACTGTCTATGGAAAAAGAAGGTTGCATTTTTAGTTTTCCTGGGGAAAACATGGCAAGCCAAAAGAACCCTCCCTGACACAAGACAGCATATTTCAACAATATGCTCATCAAAGAGATTTAAATTTTAAAATCACCTGTTCCTAATTCTATACTATGAAAGTTAGATACTTTCATTGTTATTTAAGAGTATTTTAAGTAAGGAAAAGTTAACAAAAGCTTGCAAAAAAGGAAAACTCAGTTTCTAAGAACTCCACATCAACAAGAATCCATGTCCTTGACATCTGAACAGCCTCACAGGCATGCTGCCTGTCTCTGATTAAACCCAATAGTCTTCAGACAAAAACCACAGGGAAGAGGTTGAAATCCAAGTTCTTAAAAGTTCTCCTCTAGAACTGGCAATGAGGCACAGCAGTGCTTGCTACCATAGCTAAAGATCCATGTTCGAGGGGCTGGAGAGATGGCTCAGAAGTTAAGATCCATGTTCGATTCCCAGCTTAGCTAAGTCACACAAGTTGTTCTTTGATATCTGTAGGCATGCCATGTTGTGTGTGCATATGCATGCACACTCACACACATATATAAATAAGTAAAAATAAATAAATAAATGCAATTCATTTCTTAAAAAAAAAAACAGGTTTTTCAGCTTTAGTAGCTAGTTTTCGGGGGCTATTTGTAAGAAGCATTGTTCTTGTGTCACTTAGAACAATGGCCTCAAGGTTTACTCATACTATTACAGTGGCAGGCTCTCCTTTGTAAAGCATTAACAATATTCCAACTCCAAATATAATTTCAATGGCAAGGAAGGCAGATCAGGGGGAGATATTGGCTAGTAAGTATTGAGTTACCTTTCTATAGAGCAGTGATCCTGTAGATCACACAGCAGGTAGTTAGCAACACACGGCTGAACCCTGGAAATGCTGAGTGTTTTTGGGTGCTCTTACTATGCACAGAAAACTTGGAGATGTTTGAAATATATATATATATATATATATATATATATATATATATATTCTTGAAAAAAATATATATATATTCTTGAAAAATATAATTTTATTTCTGAAATAGTTCAATTTGTAAAAGAACCAAGGGTGACGATAGACAGCAAAACAAAATAACAGTTGTTAGTTGTTCTGCCTAGCCTCAAAGCAGGAGAACAGTCACAAGTACTTGACTGAGCCAAGTGGGAGCAGAGATAGTAATGGCTCTTCAGTGTGTTATGTAGGCTGGAATGACTCTGATCAGCAAAGTTGGTACCTTATGACATTTACATCTGAAGCCACAAACATTGGGTGGCACAGACACCAGAAAAAGGAGCAGCTGACTCACAGTGCTCACAGAGGAGCAACTCTGCAAGTGTGACTTGACCTCCTAAGAGTAGACAATTGGTCCGGGTATGTGACCCTGTCCAGAGAAAGGCCAGAGTCCTTCACTGATATTGGCTAGCTGGGAAAACATCACAGTCTATGATGCGTAACAACTGTGGCTAGTGCTGCTTCCCAGCTTATGGCAAATGAAGACTGAGAAGCCAGTAACATGAAGATGACACACTGGCAGAAACAGAAGTAAGGATGAGATCAGATCCCACCCAGGCCCAAGGCCCTAGCACCCTGGAAAATGAACTCTTGCTATATCCCAGGCCTGTCTGAGGATAGCCCACACACCCACAGAATCTCCCATAGACATCCATTCCTCCCCTTCTGCCATCCTCCAAGGCAAGTCTCAGTTGAGTTTTGAAACTAGAACCCCAGAGCCGGGTGTTGTTGGCGCATGCCTTTAATCCCAGCACTCAGGAGGCAGAGGCAGGTGGATCTCTGTGAGTTCGAGGCCAGCCTGGTCTCCAGAGCGAGTGCCAGGATAGGCTCCAAAGCTACACAGAGAAACCCTGTCTCAAAAAAAAAAAAGAAAGAAAGAAATGAAAAGAAACTAGAACCCCTAATTCATGAAACTGTTTTCTAATAATAAAGGCAACTATATCTTCATCCTCTAATTTTATTAACTATATTTTCTAAATTTGACAAAATATGATCTCAATTAAAATGCAAAAATCTAACAAGAGTAAAGACTGTGTGTAGTATTTTGTATATCATAAGTCATGAAAATTCTAAAAATGAGGGAAAGGAAGTAAAAAAGAAAATTAACGAAGATGACTCTCTATAAAGCTTTGCTTAGAAGAATGCTTCTCTTACCTGACATTTTTATAGGCTTCACTAGACTTAACTGGTAACTAAACGAATACAATTTTGAAGGAAGAAACAAACCTCCACCAAGTCCTGGGGAAATAAATCAATCTAACCTGTCACTTCTAAGCAAGCGATTCAGTCTTTAATTCCTACCCCTTTCATTTCATATACTCTACTAAGAACTTAGATTGGTTCATACCACGATCCATAAACCAGTGATCTCTGACTCCGTTACACTCTCAGACAAAGTCACAAATAAGACAGCATCAGGCCAAGAGTGACTGGGTCTTACTGCTCCTTAAAATACAAAGCTGAACTCCTTTCAGGTACAACAAAGCCACTGGAACCAAGACATCCATCTTATTAGTTCACAGATTAATTACCAAAATCAGACAGAAAGGATGGATTCAGTGAAGGACCGGAACAAGTTTCAGATGCAGTTCCCTTTCTGCCCCAAAGCTCACTGTTCAAATCGATCAACTAACTTTCGAGTATGTGTTTGTCTACCATGTGCATGTGAGCTTGCAGGTGTTTGGAGGTCAGGGGACAACTTGCAGGAGTTAGGAGTTGGTTCTCTCCATCTACCATCAAACTCAAATTATCAGGCTTGCTAGCAAGCCTGCTGAGCTATTCTCAAATATATCATTGTTATAAATAAGCATCAAATCCCTGACTTGATACCCCAGAAACCTCTCCAGCATGCCATGAAAACAGCGTCTCCTGGAAGTCTGCTATTACTTCTGTTCCTAGTCACTGTGTCCCTCCTTCACAAAAGCTGAGTTTATTTCTGCAAGGAAAGGCCAAGACACCTGCCACCTTCATATCCATGACCCTTTTCTGGCCTCCCCGACCCATCCCATTTTTTGTTCCACTCACCTTGTCTATCTCAGTTTTTTTTTTTCTTCCACATATTTTGCCACAGGCAAAGCAGAAGCACAAAGGAACTCAATACTAGAGTTGTTATTATTGTTATTATTTTAAAGATCTCCTTTGAAAAGTCTGAAAATGGAAGATAATTAACAAAGCTTGCATGGCCTCAGAAACTACAAATAACTTAAGCAAAAGGGGCCTAGCACTGTGGGACTCATGTAGGAAAAATTAGTATCTCTAAAAAGAAAATTACAAAGACATTCCAAAAACTTGTGTTAATGCATCAGAGTACTTCCTTTCTGTTCTTAGGAAAGAAAGAGGCAGCCCATTTTAAAGGCACATCAGCATATAGAAGGCACCCCTCATAACACTAGGCACATCACTGACAGTACCTTGGAGTAACCAGGAGTCACCAGTGCTGATCTCAGATTCCTTGGAACTTCAGATGTAACTGTAGAACATCAGCTAATGGGAAAGTTTCTGATCCAAGAACACCTTGAATTAAATTTCCTTTCAGTAGAGGAGGAGGACAAGCAGAAGGAAGAAAAAGAAAAAGAGGAAGGAGGAGGAGGACAGACAGGGAGAGGAGGAGGCTACAAAAGATTGCCATTGCATTGGCTGATCCATTAAATTCAATATAGATAGGTCTTTGTTTTCCAGTTTTTCAGATACTTCAAGGCAAGTTTCACACCCTTCTCCCAACTGTTTTCAGAATAAAAGTTGTATTATTCTCAAACAAAGAAGTAAAAGTAGAATGAGTTACTAGAGTTCATTCATAAGTTCCTTTGGTGACTGTCTTAGTTAGGGTTTCTATTGCTATGATGAAACACCATCACCAAAAAGCAAGTTAGAACCGAAAAGTCTTAATTGGCTTAAACTTTCAGATAATAGTCTACCGTTGGACAAAGTCAGAACAGGAACTCAAGCAGGGCTGGAACCTGGAAACAGGAGCTGATACAGAGGCCATGGAGGGATGCTGCTAACAGGCTTGTTTCCCCTAGATTGCTCAACCTGCTATCTTATACAACCCAGGAGCACCAGCCCAGTGATGGCTCCACCCACCATGGGCTGGGCCCTCCCCTATTGATCGCTAATTGAGAAAATGCCTTACAGCTGGATCTCATGGAGGCATTTCCTCAGCTGAGACTCCTTCCTCTCTGATGACTCTAGCTTGTGTCAAGTTGACACATAGAATCAACCAGTATAGTGACATTGATATGTGGAGCCATAGCAAAGGGTGAGCAATGGAGGTGAGGATCATGCATTATCTCTGGGCCAATGAGCACATATATCTAGCCCGTGCACACAACACTCTTCCTGTTATGTGCAGACCTCAGGGTAAGCAGGTTATGACCAAACCTGTTATCACACTGATAACAACCTAGCTCCCTCCCAGAAATCTGGCTCTTCCTTCCCAATTGAGGTACCTATATAGAGTCAATGTCATGATTGGGGTGATTGGCTAAAATGACTCACCTGACTAGCCACTACTACAGTTGTCATATAGAGCACTTGACAGTATTTCTATTTCTCAGAAAAATGGAGTCCAAATCAAGGCATGTGACAATGATGTCCTTGTTTGATTTGATAAGGAGACATGGAGTTGAAACTAGTAAAAAGGAGAAGGGCACCTTGTCCCAAAAATGCTCTTAACAAATATCTCACTCTCCGAGTTTTCTCTCATAAATTTATAGTCAGGAGGTACACAGTCAACACAGGACACAGTCAAAGGGGTCCATTGACACCATCTAGATTCATACATTTCTTCCGTCTCCTGTGTGTACAGAATTTGGTTAGAAGTATCAGCCTTAAGGAAAGTATTTGAAAAAACATATGAAGAAAGAAGAGAAATCTTTCAAACACTGTAATATAATTGATGAGAACTTATCAAATTTTCTTTGAAACCAGTTATTAACTGCCATGATTTTATGAATTAAATGGGGTAATGAAATTTACCATCTACCTATGGCTCATGTTGTAGAGAAACCTAACATTAACTCTTGGAAATAAAGTCTCTGTCAAATGTTCAAAACTTCATTGGGGATAGACAGATGACTCATTGGGTAAGAGCCTGTACTTCTCATGCAAAGAATGCAAGTTTGAGTCCTAGTACCCACATCAGGTGGCCCAGAATCACTCCAGCTCCAGGAGATCCAATGTCATTTTGTGGCCTCTGTGGACATCTACACCCACCCACCCACACACACACACACACACACACACACACACACACCACATAATTTAAAAATAATAAAATAAATAAATCCTTCAAAACCCTTCATAAATATCTCATAGAATTAAAACTAAGGGAAAAAAACAGAAATATAACAAATATAAAAAATCACAGACTGAAAAAAATCACAGACTCTAAGCTTTAATTACCTAAATAAATTTTACTTAGAACTGTTTATCTCTATTATTATTATCATAAAACATAGCTCTTTTATTTCTATTGTCACTACAGTACATATTACTACAGAAGTATCTTAATATTTTATTAATGTTATTCCCATGTTAAATTTCCAAGATAAGTTGAAATGGTATATTGCACACACATCTTGAAAAGAAAATGTCCATCAACTTCTAGATACATCAGAGACTTCTTGCTCACAACAATGGAAAGAGGTAAGGCTGGAATGTGTTAAAATTATTGATGAGTAGTTTTATAGCATGCACTATTCTAAAATACTACCTAATGCTATACTATACAGACCATGCAGGGCTAAAAAAAAATGACTAACAACAAGTTCCAGGTTCCAGGACATTAACAATGAAATAGATTTTTTTTTTTTGGCGTAGTTTGGACAGATATCAGTTGAGACACTATCTCTTCTGTAACATGGATGAGTTTATTCTAGAACAGTGTTCTCAGCCCCAATTCTCAACTCCTAACCATTCTTTCTGTAAGAGCATCTTCTCCATTTCCAAGGCTTGGAGTTCATCTCTCCTAGTGTTGAAAACACTTGTGTGACTTATCATCATCTTCCATATGTGACTGGCTGAATCCTTTATTAGGATGTGAATAATGCATCCTTGGATTTCTGATGGTGCTATTACAAAATGCCACTTATAAATATCTGTTGCATGAAAAACAACAGAAAAATATAATTTTTTTAACTCAACAAGTTAGTCCTTTCTGGGAAAGAGGATTTGAGGAACATGAGCAGGAAGGTGTTCACAGGTCTATACACTAAGAAGGAAGAAGGAAGGAGAAAGGAGAATTGGAACAGAGACAGTGGGGGTGAGGCTGATCTGCAGCCCCTCAGAGAGCACAAACAATGATGTGTGTGCTGAAAATCAGAATAAAACCACTTCCACGGTGAATTTATTGTACCACATAGCATTGGCGGATAGGAACAGCCAAGCATAATCATTTTCAAACGTATCTCTTTATTGCTAGCTCCGAGGTGTAAAATAAATGATTAATTATGAATTCCGATCACCTTACAAGCTGTAATTTATCTTCTGTGGCATATAAGAAGAATATTTTGTACATCACTTAGTGAAATATCATAAAGAGGTCTAGCCACATTTTAAATGATTGCATCTACATTTCAACCACACAGATCATATTTATAAATGTAACCCAGTCACTCATCTATATATTCTTAAGTAATTGGATTCCATTCCATCTCATTCATTCTCTACCTCCTAGTACATGATTTGAAACTGCTGAGTGCATCAGATAAGGTTAATTTTCATTTGGATAAAATTTAAAATCCATTTACTCCTTCTCAAAGCAAATAGAGAAAATAAGTGCCTTTTACAGGGAGAGACTGTAATTTAATAATTAAATTGTGTTTCCTGTTTCCTTATTTCTTAGCAAGTGAAAAATAAAGTTATTTTATTTTATCTAAGGGAAGGTGGGCATGTGGACAAAACAGTAGTTCCTACTTCTCTGTTTTCCTTTCATCCAGCAATACGTATCTTCTGCTTTGACTGGTGCAGGATGAACATGGAAGAAGGAACAAGTTCTACAGAGTGGATCACAGGCTTTTGAAATAGATCTTTCTTGTCTATGATATTTTTCCCTCAAAATAAAATTGAGGCAAGTGAGTATCAGTTTAGTCCGCCTGTTTGGTGCTGCAATAGCATAGGATATGGTCCAGAAACCGGTCTGCCTGCTTTTCAGAACATGCTCTCCTCTGAGTGAGTGGGTGTCAGAGAATAGGCCTTTCATTTTAAAAGGGTATGAAGGTGTCAACAGTAGTTTTCTACAAAGAAAGGGGAACTCGGGGAGGATTAGGGCTAGAGACCATCACCCGAAGTCTTGTCAGGACAATGTAGGCAATAATTCTGAGGGCTAGTTAATGCCCTTTGAATATGTGCCCATTAAAGGCTGTCTATAATTTTTGTGGAAAATTATTGCCACTCATAAATGGGGCTTTCTAATGGATTGTTGATGAGCTTAACCACTATACATGGGCACAAACTACCACTTTAATGGAAATAGTCAATGCCATGACCAGAAGAGAACCACTTAGTAGGGAAATTGGAAATTTAATTTCAATCAGATGAACAAAAAAGTGAAGAAGAATGCTCCAAGTGGTAGCATAAAAAACACCAGCGATTAAAACCATTTGGAGCCTTTGATTACCCCTCGGAGGCATTTGTTGCCATGGTTTTGAAAGGCCTCTGAAAACCTTAGATATGTCCACAAAAGCTGCCAAGACACAGGACTCTATACTGATTTCATTTGTCAGAGGCATTTTTCTTAATTATCTCCAAGATAAAGATTACTTGGCTGAAAGGAAGAAAGAAAGAAAAATGGAAAGGAAGGATCAATGTCATCTCACAGGTAGACTGTCTTCCTCCATCTTTCTCTAGAGCCATATATGAGGGACAGGTATATCGCGTGTCTAATGGCACCATCACAGGAAAGAGCCACAAACATTTAAAATCAGCAATGTGGCCAGGTGTGATGGCACATGTTTGTGAGCCTAGCCCTTGAGAAGTGGGGGCAGGAGGATCAGGAATTTGAGCTATCTCCTGGGCTGTATAAAATGCTATCTACAACATAATGTTAATACAACCAGTTACAATAATTCTTTTTTGTTTGTTTGTTTTTGAGACAGGGTTTCTCTGTGTAGTTTTGGAGCCTATCCTGGTACTCGCTCTGGAGACCAGGCTGGCCTCGAACTCACAGAGGTCCGCCTGCCTCTGCCTCCCGAGTGCTGGGACTAAAGGCGTGTGCCACCAACACCCAGCCACAATAATTCTTATATACAATAAGGTTTTCAGGTCTTATGTCTGTTTTTGGTGAGACTCAAGAGCCAAATATCTCATAAATTTATCAGTGCCTGAGGATAATACCTATCTTTGAGGAAGGCTCAACTGTGTAGGTATTCACGTAAAAGTTACATAACAGTTACTCTGTGCACAGATTTACACTCTCTGCCTTTGGCCTAAATAGTCTTCTGTCTCCACTTCTCAGTAGGCATGTTGCCACAAGATGAACAGTTCACACAGAAGTCTGACAAGTCAAAGGATTACACAAGCTCTGGATCAATGAACTCCTACAATATAACCTACATCTCCAATATAACCATCACCAAAAAGTACTGGGCCTTTCTTCAAAGTCATTAAAATGATCATATCGGTTCCTGCACTTTGCTATTTATACAGTTTAATGTGTTGGCATCAGCATATTTTTTAACTGTAAAATCCTCAAGAGCATGGCTCGGTCCTGTTGTCCAGCAGGTTCTTGTGAACATACTTTTGGTAATGAAGATATTTTTGTGGGGGTAAGTAAGGAGGTGCTCTTACCATGGCTCGTACAAAGCAGACTGCCCGTAAATCCACCTGTGGTAAATAAAGCTTTTGTGGCTACAAAAGCTGCTCGCAAGAGTGCGCCCTCTACTGGAGGGGCGAAAAAAACTCATCGTTACAGGCCTGGTACTGTGGCACTCCGTGAAATCAGAAGATATCAGAAATCCAGTGAACTTCTGATTTGCAAGCTCCCCTTCTAGCGTCTGCTTCGAGAAATTGCTCAGGACTTCAAAAAGATCTGCAGCTATTGGTGCTTTGCAGGAGGCAAGTGAGGCCTATCTGGTTGCCCTTTTTGAAGATACCAACCTGTGTGCTACCCACGCCAAATGTGTAACAATTATGCCAAAAGACATCCAGCTATCATGCCACATACGCGGAGAATGTGCTTAAGAGTCCACTATGAGGGGAAACATTTCATTCTCAAAAGTTTTTTTCCTCTTCCTGTTATCAGTAGTTCTGAATGTTAGATATTTTTTCCATGGGGTCAAAAGCTACCTAAGTATATGATTTTGGGAGTTTCAGCTACAATTTGGGTGTCTCCCAAAGGCACACACATAAAAGGTTTGGTTTCAAGCCCTTGAGAGGTAGTGGGACACTCAAGAAATAAAGGTTAGTAGGAAATCTTCCGGTCACTGAGGGTATGTCTTTGAGGGGGATATGGGACATAAGCTTGTTCTTTTTCTCTGTTCCAGCCGTGAACTGAATGCGCCTCTTCCACCATGTGCACTCCCACCGGGGTATGCTGCCATTCTCCAGCCCCAAAAGCAATGGGTCCAGCTGACCCCGTACTGAAATCTCTGAAACTGAATCCAGAAGGAACCCTTCCTCTCTTGAAGTTCATGATCTTGGTGTTTTCTGAGTGATGGGATAGCCAGTTGACAGTTACATTTCCATCATTAAAAACTGTGTTATCTTCACAATGAAGCCACTCTTGTCATCAAGTTCCTTTAAAATTAATTGAGGAAATTACTCCACTCCCTCCCCTAGACCAGGGCCGAGTGTCAATTCTATTCTGTGGTTGATGAATAATCCTCTCTGTATGTCAAGCTATCATCTATCCCCAACTCAGCATGACTAGAATTGAACTTCCTTTACCTCTCAGTTAATTAGTCTGACTCTTAATGCACCCTGTTCATTCATTTCCCTTTGAACACTACTTATTCTTTTCACTATTACAAAATTCAAGTTTACTCACTTTTATATAATATTGTTTTAATATACATTCCTTCCTTTCTACTCCCTTCTGTCCAGTTTTATAAACACCACATACCTTTGAATGCCTAAGTGAGATGAATGCCAGTCCATTCATCTTGATGCTACCACTCTCCTCTCTTCTCACCTTCTCTCATTTCTTCCGCATGCTTCTGACAGTTTAAACTTTATCAGAGACTACTGTGTCATGTCACCACCTTAATGGTAAAACTGATGGCTCTGTGTTACCCAAAGCAGCACAAGTGGATCTTACCTTTTCATTTGTGTTGCCCTCCGTTCATTGAGTGACTCCTGCAATACACAATCTTGATTTGTTCCCAACCTCTGAGGAGCTCACAGTAGAGTGGGAAGAACACATGTATGCAAATGTATGCAGTCCATTGAAACAGTGTCTTATGGGACAGTGTCAAGGGACAAAGAACTTCCACACCAGCATGTGAGATTTTTATCATGACTGCTGTGCTTAACAAATTTTTTTTTTTTTTTTTTTTTGGTTTTTCGAGACAGGGTTTCTCTGTGTAGCTTTGGAGCCTGTCCTGGCACTCGCTCTGGAGACCAGGCTGGCCTCGAACTCACAGAGATTCACCTGACTCTGCCTCCTGAGTGCTGGGACTAAAGGCGTGGGCCACCAACGTCAGGCTGTGCTTAACAAATTTAAGAATTTTGGCAGGTTAGGTCTGGATAGGAATTCTAATCAGTAAACAGATCAACAATTCAGCTTGTGTCATGTGAGTCACATGCAAGTACAAATAGAAACTCCAGAATGCCTAAAAATGAAAACTAGAACAAGACCTACATAGGTAAGTCCTCAAACTGCTAAGGATTGTTCTGTGGGCTGTGAAACTCATGAAGGGATTTTGCACAAATTGACAATATTAGTGATTTTTCTTTGAGAGTATTAATAGGCAGTGTGCAGAATGGTTCATGGGAAAGAAAAGCAGACCAAAAAAATGGTGAAGAGGAAGAGAAGGATGATAGGGGATGTCCTTCCATATATATGTTTCTCTTATTGGTTGATGAATAAAACACTGTGGCCAATGACGCAGGAAGATGGGCAGGACTAGGATGAGGAGAATTCTGGGAAAGGTAGGCAGAAAGGGCCCACCAGAAGAGTCTCCATGTGAGCTGCCAAAAGAGTTAAAAGTTCTGGACCCTTCTCCAGTAAGATAAGACTAAGAGGAAATACTTAAATTAATTGGAGCGGGTTAATAATTAAGACAGAGCTAGCCAATAAGAAGCTCTAGTCATCAAACAACAATATTCTAACTAATATGGGACTGAAGCAGTTGTGGGATCAGGCTGGCGGGACAGAAACTTTCAACAGAAAGAGACTGACATGCTGTGATTATCTTGGGTGAAAGAACCAAGTCTGAGTAATGGGAACTGGGTGGGTCCGTGTTTAAATAATAGACTCAACAGAACTTCCCAAGAGTTCTGCTGGGAAACATTAGAGATGAAGGGTGCAAAGCACAACACGGCTGGAAGTCCAAACTTTGAAGTCTGAGACAACAATGAAGGAATGGACATGCCTTATAGCGGGGAGCTGCTGGTGGCATGAAGAATCACCCAGAAGTGAATGGACAGAATGAGGTAGGAGTCAAATTTAGGAGATACTTACCTAATCAAGAAATGCTAATCTTTAAATATAGAATGAATTTATGTCTGACATAACAAAGCACCGCAAACAAGTACCTTTAAATTACATAAATGCATTGTCTCATGGAGCTACAAGATGAAATTCTGAATAAAGTTTTCAGTAGAAACCAGTTTACTCTGCATGGTTCTGCATACCTTTGGAATTGGCCAATTATCTTTTGTGTTCTTAGATATATCTCTCCAATTTCTCTTCCCACTGTTATACTTGGCTGTCTCCAAATCCCCCTCTTCTTACAAGGGTATCAGGCATATTAAGTTAAAAGCCCCTACACTCCAGAATGACTTCATTTTATAAATTATGCTTGACACAACCTTATTGTCTAGCTGTGTCACATTTGGTGAATGAGAGGTGGTGGCATCAGCATCTCTCTCGTGGGGACATAATTCAATCCATATCACATGTAAATTAAAATCCTGGAAACTTGGGATAAGAAGGAAGGAAGGAAAGAGCGAGGCTGAGACCAGAGATACACAGAGCCCACTTACAGAGCTAAAAATGGGAAACAGGCCAAAGACAATAAGCTAAGTCCTAAGTTCTTTCAAGCTTGTTTACTCAGTCTCTTGGTTTATGCTATTTCACACATCTAGAATTCTGTTCCAGATATTTTTAAAGGTCTGTTTATTTTTATTTTATGTGAATGAATGTTTTGCCTGCATGTATGTATATTCACCACATTCGTTCATGGTGCCTGCACAGGCCAGCAAAGGACTTAATATTCCCTAGACCAAGAGTGACAGATAGTTGTGAGCCACTATGTGGGTGCTGGGAACTGAACCTGGGTCCTCTGCAAGAACATGAAGTTCTCTTAAGGACTGAACCACTTCTCCAGCCCCTGTTCCAAAATTTTTATAGCTTATAAGAAAGCTTTGATTTCTTTCTAAACCCATCAAATGGACCACTTACATTAACACCTTCCTTGCCAAGCTAACCCAAGTGGAACAGCCAGTCTACAACCCAGCACATGGGAGGCAGAGATAGGAAATTCACAGAAAAATCTGTCTAGCCAGACAAAAAGAAACAGAGAGGTCCAGGTTTGACAAGACCCTCCCTCAAAAAACAATGTGAGGCATGATCAAGGAAGAACCCTGATGTCTACCTGGAACCTACACACATGCAAACACACACACACACACACACACACACACACACACACACACACACACACACACACACATTCATGTACACCACATAAACATACATATGCAAAGAAGGAAGCTGGTCAAGAAAATACTGGGTAATCCAAACAAAGAGAGTAAGAAAACTACATTCACTCAGGTCCTGAAGAAGGAATAGTTTGTCATATTGAGGAAAGAGAAAAAAGACCAAAGAAGCTGAATGACAACAAGGAGATGCTATAGCCAGAATTAAAATATGTAGGGGTATTTAAATCATATGAAGGATTTTTAAAGTTTGTGTGTGTGTGTGTGTGTGTGTGTGTGTGTGTGTGTGTGTGTGTGTGTGTCATGAATGCAGATAACCAAAGAGGCCAGAAGAGGGTGTTAGATCCCCTGAAGCTGGAGTTACAGGTATTTGTGGGCTGCCTGATGTGTGTTCTGGGAGCCAAACTGGGTCTTCTGGAAGAACAGTAAGCACTGAGCCATCTCTTCAGCCCTGATAAAAAACTTTTTCATCTAAGGACATTGGGAGTGTTTTTGCTTTGTTTTGTTTTGTTTGTTTGTTTGTTTTGATTTTTCAAGACAGGGTTTCTCTGTATTGGTTTGAAGGTAGTTCCTAGAACTCGTTCTGTAGACCAGGCTGGCCTCAAACTCACAGAGATCCACCTGTCTCTGCCTCTCGAGTGTTGGGGTTAAAGGCGTGCACCACCAATGCTCAGCCAGGACATTGGGTGTTTTAAACTCAAAATCATATGATTTAACTAACAATCAAAAAGATTTCTCCTGCTGTTACCTGGAGCCAGAGTGCAGAGGGCCGTAAGTGGAATGTGGAGGACAAAGATTTAATATTTCCTCTGTGTTGACAGGGTTTCAGACACATCCAAAAAAGATGTCAGAAATAAAATAATCCCGTGGAGAAAGTGCCTCTCCACCCCCAACCCTAACATGGATTAACACAAACCACCCACAGAGAGAAAACTAATGTGAACATGGCCCTTCTTGAGTGGACAGAAGTGAGCTCCCAAGATTGAAAAAAATGTATACAAGTATAAAGAGCGCCCTAAGTGAGTCTGAGGTGCTTAAATGATTAAATTTTATTTCATGTGCATTGGTGTTTTGCCTACATGTGTGTGTGTCTATGTGAGGGTGTCGGATTCTCTAGAACTGGAGTTACAGATAGTTGTGAGCTGCCGTGTGGGTGCTGGGAATTGAACCAGGGTTGAAAACCAGCAGCCAATGCTCAACCACTGAGGCATCTCTCCAGCCCCAAACCTGCAGATCAGTAAATGTTTCCCCACCAACGCTGTCCCAGGAGCTATCCAGGGTGCTGGATGGTTTCACAAGGAAGCTTCTTAAAACCCAGGTATCACTCTCTAAGTTGTCCTCCTTGGATTCAAGGCCCCCACTGCATTAAACCTTAACCAGACATCATCTTGAAACCATTTCCCCCTGCCCAGTGACCCCGTGAGCTTACACATGCCTTCATCATGTGTGTCTGATTCAATACTGAACTTCGCCACACAACCGTTAGAGTGTGGTGATTGCATAGTTTAATGGTATATAGATAGGCTAGGCCTCCACTGTGCCCTGTTGCCTTCCTTCTGGAAGTACAAAGGAAGAGGAATGATGGGTTTATGGGATGCTTTCTCCTTGCAATAAAACACAAGGTAAAACCTGATAGCTGAAGCTATAACCTGATTGTGTAACTCAGTTCACAGTCTCAGTGTAAAGAAACAATTCTAAACCTGCAAGGATTAATAAATTAGCAAAATGTCCAACTTCATCTCTCTGACTTAAATGGGATCCTTTATTTTCCTCTTTAAAAACAGATACATTCAATTGAGGCCATTACTCTGTTCCTTAAGTAATCAAGTCTGTGCACTAAGTAGGGGGTGAAATGTGTATGCTTTCAAGTCCAACACTTTGCCTCTTCAACCAAGACACTTAGGGAGAGAGAATAATCTGATGGCTACTCCTTCCCAGCTCTCCTCTTAAGTAACCAGGCAAACAAGCACAGCCTCAGCATCTTCAGGACTTTCCACCCACGAGTCAGACCCTTCACTGTCTTCAAATGTGTTTGAGGGTCACTGTGATTTATAAACAGCCACAGTAGTTCAGGGAAACTTTTAGTTCCAAGTTATCAAGGCTCAAAGAAGCAAACAGGACTGGAAACCCACCACACTTGCTGGTCTATTCTTTTGTATGGCTGGGAACAGGTGAAGCATATGGAAACACTATCAAGATGGAAAAGAAATCACATACTGCTCCTTGACACAGTCCCGCCTCTGGTTAAATGCACAGGCTTCAGGAACACCATTGTTTACAAGGATGGCAAACTAACCTTGTTAATTGTTATTCGCAGAACTATAGTCTATAGTCCTTCTGGACCTCAATCATTCATTCGCCCTGATGACTAAACAAACACTCATCCCTGCCTCCCTCCACTTGGCCCTCCTGCTGCTTTTCTTCAGACTTAATTTGAATCAGTAAAAACTCTTGGGGCGTCTTACTCACCGTTATGTGGGACTGAGTGAAGTTTAGATTCCTACAAAAGTCAGCATCCACCCCTACCCCAGCATTTGTCACACTGTAATTTAATTGCTGGTTTGTTTATTCATTTCTGACTCTATTTTATAAGCTCAGTGCAAGGAGGGACCAGTTCTCTCCCGGTCTTCATATCTCCAGGTCTATGCACTGTGTTTTATGTAGAACAAGTATCTAATAAATACATGACCTTAATAAATACAGTGACTTTAATCACTATTAGGTCTCATGCTATGCTTGTTTCTAGGCTTCTTTCAGAACTCTGGACTCAAGGGTTATCCTGCTTCAGAAACCCTTAATATGACCACACCACAATGCATAAGAAGCCTCTGAAACCAGGTAACACAACTTTACAGAAATCCTATCTAATCTGTTACATAAAATGGAGATAAGAAATACATACTTTGACTATCAAAAAGCAAATGAAATTCTTGCCGGGCAGTTGTGGCATACACCTTTTATCCCAGCACTCAGGAGGCAGAGGTAGGTGGACCTCTGTGAATTTGAGGCCAGCCTGGTCTACAATCTTTGTAGATACAGAGAAGTCCTGTCTCAAAAAACCAAACAAGAAAAGTAAGTGAAATTCTTATATCTGAACTTTAGATATGCTATGCTAATGAAATGTTTATTTTGTAAGCTTATATTTTCCTCACTGTGCCTTAATGTTTAAAGTCAATACTAAGTTTGGTGGTGTTTTACTTAGCATGCTTCTAATGGTATACAAATATAATGGAAATTAATATTGCTATTGTTTCTTTCAATCTCAACAACTTCAAATTTACAGGCAGCAATAGTTTCTCCGATTGTACCCACTTGTTTCCGTCATCTTTGTCTATCCATATACACCCACTCTTTGACTGTACCATGAAAGGAAAGTGTCTCTAGTTTCCCAAATGAAATCTAAATTTTTGAGATTGTTAAATGTGTTTAACACATCTTTTAACTTCCCCTCAGAACATCTAGATGAATATAGACTAAATTTTTATAAAATAAGAATAGTCAAAACTTTAGGTTTAAAATCCACCTTCTTAAAACCTTTCATAAATAGTGATACTTGGATTGCATAAATGCAAATAAAAATTAAATAATGGACCACAATACTATTTCCCACAGGCCACATCTGGTCAATTACCTATATTTATATTATTTGGGTAGAAAGCCACCCCAGTTATTTGCATATCATCAGACACAACCATGCCCACTTACTTGAATATTGTCCCACAGATCTGCTACTGCTAGCTCCTACTTTTCTCCCTATAGGACTAGAGCTGAGTTACTACACAAAGCAGTATAGCCTGCAAAGGCTAAAGTGGCTGTTATATTGACCCTTTAAACAAAAATCTTTATGTCCACTGCCCTAAATAATGATTGCTGATGAAAAAAAGCTCAGTCTCACCAAAATGGCTTCTCCAACTGCAAAGCTGAGCATATCCACTAATCATATGTTTTACACGTGTGGATGTGTGTTTGTGGAGGTCTAAAGTTGATGTCAAGTGTCTTCATCAATCAATTTCCACTTTATTTATTTTCTGATGCAACATCTTCCAATGAAACCAGATTACGGCAATTCTAATTGGTCTGTCCATTCAGATTACCCCAGATATCGCCTATCTCTGCCTCCCTCAGGCAGGGACTGCAGAAAGGCTGTACGAACCTAGCTTTTTACATAGGTTCTGGGGATCTGAACTCCAACCCTCACTTGTGTGAAAAGTGCTTTACTCACTGAGCAATTTCCCTAGAGTTCAATACCTGTTTTTAAAGCCTAAGTTTTCTTCATTGATTTTTTTTGCATGTGTAAGAATATTATTGGTGAAAACAATGACAACTTAGATTTTACTAAATAAAATAAAAAGTAAAACCACAAATTAAGATGTTTGTCAAAAGGCCTATAAGGACTATACTAACCTAAAGCCAGATTTAAATTTTCTTTCCCTGAACTAAAATGGTATCAACTAACAAATTAATAGCCTATATGTGATACATTCAAACACAGATATATATACAAGGAGTTGCTATAGAGAGTATCATTAATTTTTGTAGGAACGCAGACAAAAGAGTCCAAGTCTCGAAGCAGAATTCTAAAAGACGTTGAAAGCAATAAGTGTCAAGGAAAATGCTTTTAAAATGGACCACATTGACCTCACAGGCTGCTCTATTAAGATATGAGCAGCTTTTTAAAATGTTCTTCCAGCTGTGGAGGAAAGATAAATAGTGTGTACCATCCCCCAGCCGTTACCCCGCATCAGAGCAGTAAAGAGCAAAGTTCCTGAAACTCTCTCCTTGGGTCAGTGTCTATTAATCTAGCAGGTTCTAATTTTCTATGAGTTCCTTAAGTCCGAATGTCTGTATAAGGAAGGAATTGCAGGAGTAGTCTTTGTATTTCTATATTGAGGCTCACTAAGCTCTAAGGGTTACAGAGTAAGAAGAAAAAAAAATACCCCACAACTAAAACAAAACATGAAAGCAGTAAGCCCAAAGCACCAACACAGTTCTGTCCCTATCAAGAGGGCTTTGGCACATATATCCTAAGTAGTCAAAATGACTGACATTTTCCACTGTATTTTGTAATATACAACAGTACTAGCATATAGCTGGTGATATATCAGAAAAGCTGCACTTGGTAAACTACATACAAAAAGGGATTGAGGCAGATAGGAGAGTGAAACAGTACAGTTGGCTCTTAATGACTACATGGTACCGATGGTATGCCCCTCTTAGAAGCCATCAGACACTGAGTCCACTCATGTTAGCTAGAAGGTCATGTCATCCCTTGAGTCAAGAAAGATGCAAGACAGGAAAAGAACAATTTGAATCAGAATCGGTCTGGAGCAAAGATCAGAACGAACCATTTACCTGGACAAGGCCAAGGTAGAGAAATGATTATGTGCAGACAATACCACGCCACATGGTAGAAGCTTCACTGCCAACAGAGTAAGAATGTACACCTGCCATTCCTGAGTCAAACCGGAGACAGATCTCTGTACACTAGAGACCCAGCTACTAATTCTTCGGGTGGAGCTGCTCAGAGCTGTCTGCCTCTTGCCAGGAGGAAGCAGAAATTCTCAGCCATGACAGCTTCCCTGGCACATCCATCCCTCCTGGGAGTCTATCTCTTCTCCAGGTTTCTGCCAAGGATAACAGAGGGACTCACTAGCTATTCGTGTTTTGTACAAATAGCTTTGTACAGAGACATTGTTTTCCTTTCTTGTTCTCCTCTGCTTTTAGGGTTATAAATAGAGTAATTTGTAGACAACGCACTGTTACCTTGAATACTTCTCTTGAAGAAAGCCTTGCAGCCTTCACAGGACCAGACCCCATAATGGTAGCCAGAGGCATAGTCATTGCACACTGCACAGTAGCGAGTCTCCTTCACAGACTCCATGGCCATGCTTCCTTTCTCGCTGCTGCTGGACAGTCTCTCTCGGCCACTCTGGCGTCGATTATCAGAATTAGACCTGGAGGGGTGGGTAGGAGCAAACACAGTGAATTCATTAGCATTTGAGAAGCATGCCTTGTATTTTCCTCTAAAGAGGAAGAGACCTGGGGCTTATAGAAGACACACTTTATTCTGACATTTTGAAATAATGATTCATAATATAGGCTGAACTTTCATTGTCTCTTGCTGACTCCTGCAGCAAAGGGTGTTTGCCTGTTATATTCACCTTGAAGAAGAACTGCTTCTTTTACAAACGTGTTTAAGAAATGGATTGCATACCACAGAACAGATTATTATCCGGAAAGCAACAAAATGGAGTTAGCGGGTTTCTAGCAAACTTCATTTTCTCAGAGATTCACAATTAATTCAGAAGTAGGAGAGACCAATCTCATTCCCATTCTAGGCCAACAAAGGGTCTTTAGGAAACAGAGACAAAGCCCAAAGCAGCTGGAGGATTTGGAACTCGAATGAAATCATGACCTGTAGAGACTACACATAGAAAACGCCCAATTCAAATTCCTCTACTGCAGTTGTCTGTTACCAGCAAACCCTGGGTGACCATGTTTATGACTTGACACTACAATTTGAAGACGCAATGCTTCAATATTCAGACACATGGAATGTGAAGAGCTAAGGATCACAGATGGTTATCCCATCCTTTCAAGCCTTCGTGGAATGAGCAAATCCCACAAATGAAACTGAAAATGCACAGGAAGAAAGCTGAGCTCTGGAGGAACCAAGAAAATGGGGGAGAAAAAAGCTTTAAGAACACTTTACAAAATGAGTTTGTTTTCAATACTGTCAAATAGGACAGAGAAATCCAACAAGAGAACTGCTTATGTGAATTTAGGCTTGAGCAAAGGACTCTCAAGGGGAGGGTAAAGAGACCCTCTCCTACCAAAACCCCATGGTGGAAGAGTGGGTGGATTGATGAGGTAAGGATAAAGGAAGACTGGTGTGTGTGTGTGTGTGTGTGTGTGTGTGTGTGTGTGTGTGTGTGTGTGTACTTATGTGAAGATTGGGATAGAGAAAACAAGAGTGCAGTTATCAAATCTAAGACTCCCAAAATGGTCTTCATAATTAAATAGATTGGCAAATGCCCCATGCAGGCTGAAGGGAGCAGTCCTTGGCAGAGAATGAATACACAAGAGTAGGTTTGCATTTCTCATCTAATCCTGAAAATGGCTGACATTATGTTGACCTAGACATTCAAGACATGTCCAGACAAATAAAGACAATGTAAGAGAATTGGATGTACATAGCCAAAAACCTAGCATAGTGCCTGGTATGGAGTGTGCACTCAATAATATAGGGATTTTATTCATTAGTTGAGATATATGTTACCTTCATGTGTCTATGTGTGCTCCATGTGTATACAGGTAACCTTGCAAGTCAGAGGCATTGGATTCTCTGGAGGTGGAGCTAAAAATAAATTTTAGCTTCCTGATACAGATGCTAAGAACCAAACAGGTTCTCTGGAAAAAAATAGCAAGTGCTCTTAGCCACTGGGCCATCTCTCCAGCTCCTCACATAACGTATTTTGATCATACTCACCCACTGCCTGCCATATACTCTTGGATGTGTGGCCATCTTCTTGAGTGTGGGCAATTGTCTTAATTACTTTTCTATTACTGTGAAGAGACAGCATGACCTTATAAAAGAAAACATTTATTGGGGCTCATGGTTCCAGAGGGTTAGAGTTCGTGATCACCATGATCACGAATGGCAGTAGGCATGCAGGTAGGCATGGTGCTGGAGCGTAGCTGAGAGCTTACATCTGATTCACAAGTGTGAGGCAGAGAGAGGGAGAGAGAGAAAGAGAGAGAGAGAGAGAGAGAGAGAGAGAGAGAGAGAGAGAGAGAGAGAGGAGAGAGAGAGAGCACTAACTAGAATGGTGTGGGCTTTTGAAACCTCAGGTCCGTGGTGCACTCAGCAATAGGGATTTAATGTCAACTTCCGGATGATAACCAAGAGCAATGGCAGGAGCTGGAACTTCTTGAGGGTCTATGAGACCTCACAGCCAACATCTTCAATAGAAGAAACTGATTCCTGGCACTGGACTTTGTAATAACATGTTTAAATCAATGAAGGGAATGTTCAGAGGTGTTTATGAAAGAGAGGGTGTCAGGCATTGGAAGGAATAGGTGAGAAAGTTCCTATGAGACTTTCAAAAGTCACCTAACATGGAGAAAGAGCTCCCATGACCTTTTGGTTAAGGAAAACTCCTGTTTCCTACTTCCTGTCCCCACCACGTCCCTAGCAGCAAAGCCACATGGACTCTTGTTGGTCCTCCCCTCATAACCCTAGCCTTCTTTTCATCTCAGATTTCATAAGCCTCCCCTGCCCTTCTTCCTCATTAATATTGTATACAATATTTTAATGGTTCATAAACTACAGAGGCCATAAAACTCACAAAATATCGGCTCCTTGGTTTGAGTACAGCTGAGTTGGGCAACTTTTTCCACTCTAAATAACTTAGCTCTGAGGTTGGAAGCCTCAAATAGGATTTCTTTACTTTTTAATGATCCTTAGAGAGCACTGGCTTGGAGCTTCCAACTCTCGTTCATATTCTGTTGCCCATCTTCTCCATTTCATCATCATGTCGCTGAACTCCCCTATCAATCTACAGTCTTTTTACTGTTTGTTTACTAATGTCTTCTGCATGATTCAAGCCAGTAGGAAGCAGCTGTGAACTTTTAAGTAGATAAGCCCAGTGCCTTGGGGCATGGGAGTGGATAGTGAACAATTATGAACTGGACAAACATTGTCTTTTCAAAAATATATCCATCTTTATTGTTAACTGAGTGTGTTTGTGTATGCATACATATGCATGCACATGAGTAAAGGTATGCATGTCTCTGGAGGCCAGGGACATCAGATCCCCCTGGAGCTGGAGCTACAGGCTTCTGTCAGCTGCCCAGTATAAGTACTTGGAACCAGACTCCAGTCCTTTGCAAGAGCAGTATATGATTTTAACTGATAAACCATCTCTCCGGACCCAAATTTAGTGCCTCATACCTTGTTAATTGTTGCACCTCTAGTTCAGTGCCTGTCGCACAGTAGGCATTCAATACAAGTTTGTTGACTAAACAAACGAATGTAACTATACATGGGAAAGAGATCTAGTGGATCAAATATCCTCCCAACCATCTATATTTAGTAAAAAAGCAACAGGTGTTTGGGATATACAGGTTTGTTTACAAGTAGCTGGAAAAGAAACCTAGAGTCTAGGAACATACGGGAAATTGAGGGAATAGTTAGCATGTCACAAAGTCACCAAATAGAGAGAGAGGGAATAATTTATTCCATAATTAACTACAGTAACATACACAAAAAGATACACAGAAAATTTAACTGCATCATACTGCTGTTAGTAACCCCAATTAAAAAAATAAAACTCATTGGTTCACCAAATTGGATGCTGGCATAACCATTGCTTTGGTCTGTGGGTGACTCTCTTCCTGGGGTGATAAGACTTGTTCACATGCTGCCTCCCCACAGAAGACCTGTCACTCAACAGTTCATCACCAGGAAGGAAACAAAGGAAGATGGCTGCAAGAAAGGCCCAGATTCAGGAAGTAGCATGAGGGGCAGGAGATGGAGAGACTGGAATTTGTACTTCGGAAAAGAAATCAACTGCCAAGGCCTGGTGGAGTTCCAGTTCAAACAGTAACTATGGAGTCAGTTGTGAACATTACAGATGCCATCTATCACTGCCTTGGGCATCCTGACGGCAATTACCAACAGAGTTGCCAGAAAATGGGAATGGGGAAAAGATGAAGTTTATGGAGACTACTCCCAAGGCCTAGTCCAGCAATGCCCACCTTACCACAGACATAGACTCCCAACCTCCTACAGGTAGACACAACAGGTCTGGGGCAGTGTTTCAAACCCTCCTGGG
Source organism: Cricetulus griseus (assembly GCF_003668045.3). Classification (NCBI taxonomy): domain Eukaryota; kingdom Metazoa; phylum Chordata; class Mammalia; order Rodentia; family Cricetidae; genus Cricetulus; species Cricetulus griseus. The sequence continues at coordinate 282,426,512 of NC_048595.1, read as the reverse complement.
GAGTTGAAGTGATAGAGGCTTAACCCCACAGTAACCCAACATACACAAAGCTACAGACAATTCTGCAGGACCATCTTAATGGCCAATTGAAGCCTAGAGGGGGGCACCAAGGAAGAAGGTAGAACTCTTCCTTGTAAAACTCAGGGTGAGACTCAAGAGCAACAGCACTCTCCTCAACAAGGTACCACTCATTCACCCATAAAACCAGAGGGTGGATTGACAAAAACAGGGAGTTCAACAGCTGAGAATCCATCCAACCTGAGGCTGCATGGCACGGGGAAGAGCATAGACCCACCCACCATCTCCACCAACATCCATTCACTATCATCCAGCAGCAAGGAATACAGACGAAATTCCAATCCAAGCAACAGGCAAGAGACAGAAGACCACAGCTGAGGACCTTAAGGGGCTGATTTTAGCCTGTTAACCAGGTAGCACAGCTGCCCACATCATCTCTGCAGCACAAAGCCTGCATTGTCTTCATCTAGAGACAAGCCTTTGGGGTGATAGCACCCACATTTGTGTTTTTAAAACCTAGTCTTTTTCGTGTTCTAAATTATTCCTATCTTGCTCAAGTTGAAATGTCTAAGAACTTCATTTTTAATATGTGATAAAAATTTACAATTTGGCTTCTTTCTTTTTTCAAAATAAAGTCAACAAAGCACAAGCCCTTGTTAGTAAAAGGTCTTAAATTTTTAGGGAATAGAAAGCAAAACAGATAGGTGGGAGTGGGGGGCTTGGGAATGGGTTCTGCTTCCAAAACCCACACAATTAAAAAAAAAAACTGCCCTGCATTTTTTTGGCTGAAGTAAAATACACATAACAAAATTTACTGTATTAAGCATTTCAAGTGTTAAGTGATGTTAAGTATATTCATGTTGATGTACAATCAATCTTTAGAATTTTTCATCTTGTAAAACTAAACTGCATATATTAAACAGTCATTCCTGACTTAACCCGTCCCTCAGTTACTCTCAGCCATCCTTCTACCCTCTGATTCAGTGGATCCCATAGTTCTAGCAGCTGCAGCTAATGAGATCATATAGTATCTGAGTGTTTGGGGTCTGGCATATGTATATAAGATAATGTCTTTCAGTTTCCATCCATGTGGTTGTATGTGCGGGAAAAAAAAATCCCTTTCCGGCTTTTCTTTTATTATTAATTTATTTAAAAATGTTCCAATCCAAGTTCCCCCCTCCCTTCTCTCCTCCTGCTCCCCCCCACTCTCCTCCCCCACTTCTGGTCTGCTTCTCAGAGAGGGTAAAGCCTCCCCTAGAAAGTCTACTAAGTCAGTCTCATCATCTCGCTGAGAAAGGACCAAGGCACCTCTCCACCCCCACACCCCTGTGTCTAGGCTGAGCAAGGTGTCTCTTCATATAGAATGGGCTCCACTAAGTCAGTTTGTGCAATTAGAGTTGGATCTTGGACCCACTGTCAGTGGCCTCATATATTGTCTCAGTCACACCATTGTCACCCTTATTAAGAGAGTCTAGTTTGGTCTTATGCAGGTTCTCCATCCTTTTTTTCTTTTATTGGTTGTTGCTGTTGTTTGTTTTTAAGATAGGATCTTACTCTGTACCCCAGAATGACTCTGAACTCACTATGTAGCCCAAACTGACATCAAACTCATGATCCTACATCCTCAACCTATGGATTACAGGTATGTGCCACTGTGTGGGCTAGAATTTCTTTCCCTTTTCAGACTGAATATTATTCCATTGTATATATTTACCATACTTGAACCCTTTTTTCACTGATGTGATATATGTGTGCAATTAGATAACCATATACATAGTACATTTACACATTGATATCATACACATATGCATATACATATGGGTCATCTCTACCTTTGAGTTATTGTAAACAAAGTTGTGTGAACATGATTAAACAAATATTACATCAAGACCCACACTTTAATTCTTTCAGATAGTCATAAGTAGAATTGCTAGAACATAAGACAATTCTAATTACTAGATATAGATAGCTATAGAGATATAGAGATAGAGATAGAGATAGAGATATAATGAGTGTGCTTGGTAGTATATTGTTGTGGGTGCAGGTGTAAGTGCCCATGTAGCAAATACATGAGGGAGTCGAAGGTCACCTCAGGTGCTGTTCTTTAGGAACTAGCTACCTTACCTTTTGAGACAAAGTCTCTCACTAAGGCTTGGGGTTTGCCCATTAGGATCAGCTGACTGGCAGGCAAGCCCTAGGGATCCATCTTTCTGCACCTCCTTAGAACCCAAATTACAAACACATGCCACCATGCTGGGTTTTGTGTGAGTGGCAGGTATTGAGTGTATGTCTTCATGTCCGCCTTGCAAGTACATTCCTTTTTCCCTAGGCCTGTAATTATAATATTTGTCATGAGGTTTTCTATAATGGCTGCACCATCTAACATTTCCACCAAGCACAACCATTTTACATTTTGGTTTCTCTTGCTAGCTTTTGGGTGGTAGTTTTCTTGTGGCTGGTGTTATTTGCAGTCATCTAATGGCTGTGATGAGAACACTACAGTATTTAAGATCTCATTTGTCATGAATTCCTCTCTTGCAGCCACTCTTAATGTTCAAAACCTTGAAGTAGCTTATTCTTGTTCTAAATATCAGAGGTTTGCCTGAACTTGGCTTCTTCTGCTATGAGCTACATTATTCCATTCATTTGAATCCTTTCCATCTATCTTGCATGCCTCAATTCAAATGCTGACTCAGTAAATACTGATAGTTAATAGATTTATCAGTCAATTAATCAATGAGGCAATCATTTTCACAATATAAATAGAATGTGTAAAATTTGTGTCTAAAGTATCAGTAAAAGATTAAAAACAAAAATATCTGGAGAAGTACAAGAAATATATGTTGTGTCCCAGCAAAGTCCCACTCATTAGATAAGTCTGGATTGCCAAAAACAAAAAACAACAACAACAACAAAAAAAAACCAAAAAGCAATGAACATGGGCTACAAAAGCAGAAGGCCTCCCAAAGAAGAGGGAAAAAAAAATGTTTACTACCCATAATGCAATGTGTCAGCCAAGATGGAGATCGTGCATATTACAATAGCAATTATGCTAACTGGGACCAGCCTTGCTTGTTCTAGGAAGATTCTCAAAATGCTATGAAACTTCATTTGGATAGGAGGAGTCTACATCTGAACACAGACCTGATCACACTAGTAGATCCTTGGAGGAGTTCTACACCTTAGCTCTGACCTATCATATTAATGGGTCACTGGAAGAAGTCTACACCAGACTTGATCACAACAGTAGGCATGCTGGCTCATTTTATATCAACTTGACTCAAGCCAGCAGAGTCGTTTTTGGAAGAAGGAACCTCAGTTGAGAAAATGCCCCTACCAGACTGGCCTGTGGGCAAGCCTATGGTTCATTTCCTTGATTGATGATTGATGTGAGAGGGTTCAGCCCATTGTGGGTGGGGCCACCCCTGGCTGGTGGTCTTGGGTGCTATAAGAAAACAGGCTGAGCAAGTGAGGACCAAGCCAGTAAAGAAAACTTATCTATGGGTCCCTGCATCAGTTCCTGTTTTCAGGTTCCTACCCTGTTTGAGTTCCTGCCCTGACTTCCTTCTATGATGGTCTGTGATATGGAACTATAAGCTGAAATAAACTCTTTCTGACCCAGGTTGCTTATGGTCATGTTTTGTTTGTTTGTTTATTTGTTTGTTTATCACAGACACAGAAACACTAAGACAATGTGTCACTGGGATGAGTCCATTCATGAGCACTGACCTGTTCACAATAGCAGATCATTAGGAGGCGTCCATGTCTGAGCTCAGACCAGGCCATAATTTAGGTAGATCACTGGGAGGAATCCACACCTTGGATCAGAACAACTCTCTGAACAGTTGACATCAACCTGGGATTATCTGGCACCTATGGTTACACTCTATCCAACAGAGAAGCCTTGTGACAGGTCCTAGGCCAGGCTCTCTCTTCTGATCACTACCCAGCCTTGGTCCACTGTACCTGTCACACAGATCTGGCATTGTCACCCTCATACCTTCTTGGTAGGAAGTGTGTCAGTTTTGTTGACATCAATCTTTCTTTTACTCTCTCAGATTCAGAGATCCTGGTCCCACTTTGGTTTCCTTTATTTTCACAAAATCAAAATTAATTGTTCTTACCATTTTCATGTTCAAGATATCTTTAGATTCTATCTTCTTGGATGGAAGCTTCACAAACTCTATTCAAGTCTTTGGCCCGTGTTTTGTCATAATTAAAAGATAAATCAATTATTTATCAAAATTTTAAAAACAAACTTTTTTCTTATAAAAGCCTTTCTCACTGAATAATCAAGAAATCTTTGAAGCATTGCAATTATGAAGAACATAAGTGACTGAAGATCAGAATAATGGCAAATAAATTGTGGACAAAAACAAGAGATATGTTAAAAGATGGGGACAAGAAGGAGGAGGAGGCAGTATCATTTGCCTATGGAAATTGGAAACCCACCTGCCTTGATTTGGTTGCCCTTTTATTATATCAATTGATTTCTAAGTACTTTCAAGAGGTTGCCCCAACGACAATATTATATAATCAACACAATAAAAGAAAATCTAAAAGCATTTACACATATTCCAGAAAAATAGACTCTCTTGAATCAAGAAAAGTGGTACATAATAAAAATTGTTAGTTGAAAAGATTGTCACTAATCAAAAGAAAAGTTTGAAGCTCAGTGTAATCAAACACTGCTATTCTTCCAACCATAAGTAATGGTACAAGATAGCCAAAAGCATTATTGCTTTGCTAACCGAGCTTTTTGCTTAATGCTCAGAGTCTTAGATTCTACAAGAAATGTTTTGCAACAGGTGTCCAGTCCTTAGAAAACAGTTTGATTATGTGATATTAAATAGCTTCATGTTTCCTTAACTAAGTCATTCCCCAATACTATGTTTATTCAAAATGTCCTCCACTTTCTCCCCATGGCACTCATCATGGTTTCCAGTGGTACAGGTAGATGGTAAGTGATAAGGGTACATTCTCCTCATAAATGGTAAACTCCAACATGGAATGAATCATGTCTTATTTTATCCCAATTTCAACTGGCAAACAGTAGATCCTGAATAAAGGATTGCTAGATATCCCTCCTGTGTTCAACCGTCATATTTAGTCAACTTTTGCTTCAAAATACTCCAAACTTTCCTTTCTATTCCTTGTTTTCCATAATTCATTTCTGGGAGATCAATAACAAACTTTGAATTTTAAATAATGACTATTTGTTTCCTATTGTTTCTCAAATTCACCCTGCCAACTACTTAACAATGGATTGTCACAAAACACTATATTCATCTTTCAGCAATTTATTGTAGCATATATGCTTGAATTGCTACTTCTAAAGATGGCATGCACCAGTTTTAGAACAACTAACATTCTAAATACATATGAACAAAATGCTCAAGTTTCTGCCTATGTTCTTAGGGGAGTTATAACCAGGAAAACTCAAGTTTTTTAAAAATCATTAGAAGAATTCAGCCCAGGTTCTTGATTTCTGTGTTGTTTTTTTAAAAAGATTTTATCACATCCCCCTCTGAGGAATGGCTCATCCTCCATCACATGAATTCATCGCTTCTCCCCCAGAAAACTAAGCTTTAGTTTGACATCATCCATAAGACCTGTCCCAAGCACTCCTGATTATATCGTCTCCTCAACTGAATTCTTGTATCACTGAATGCCCTCTCTTCACATCTCCTTAACACTAAACTGTGGCAAACATCCCATTCTACACCCTGTGATCTGTTCTTCTTCAGCCAGTATCCTAAATGCCAGTACTCAGGGCTCTTCCCCCAATGCTCATCTATTCTCAGTCAACATTCGATCTTCATAAGAACTAAGATGTGTATAGCCATACCCATTGCCCTCACAAACCCTCTTCTAGGGCTTGGATCAATGGGATAATGGCTTATTTTGTCCACTTCTCACTATGCCTTAGGTAACCCAAAGAAATCTCAAGCGTAATACCTATAAAACTGAATCCCAAGTCTGCCAGCTCCTCCTCCTGCCTGTCCTATGGTCTTCTAAGATACTGAAACCTACTGCTTCTCCTACCTGGAATACCTCACTTCTGAGAAACTCTGAGGTAGTCTCTTCTGGGCTCAAGCTTGTTTGCCTGCAAGGAGCTCATGATCCATCAACCCCCTTTTCACAGGCCTTGAGTCACCCTCTGTGTCTCAGGACTTTACCCTTCCTCATTCAAACATTCAGTGGGTTAAAGGTCTTCCCAATCTGTGAAGGTACTTGTGTAATCTGTTCCCTAACCTTCTCTTAAAGCACACTTTCTCTTGCTCACCCAGCTTCAGATGCTACCAAGCTGATTCAGTGGGGCCACCAATTCACATTTTCACATGCCCACACCCTCCTCTGGGACTTTTTCCTCCCTCTATAGGTCAGTAACAATTCCCTTCCCATAGCTACATTCCTAGCCCCTCTACACCAGGCTTCCTCCTACTTTCTATGCTTTTACTAGTTTGTTTCCTTGACAGAACTTAATTTCTCCACATCCTGTCTTACCTAAGTCTGTTTATTTTATTGTTCTTCCCACCTTGAAATGTGAACTTCATGTATCCTGGTACTTGGGGAAGAGGCTCACACAGGGAAACAAGTGTTGAACAGACAAGTGTGTAAAATAAGTCATGGATTCAATGAGCCAATACTTGTGTTTTTTTAATTATGTGTTTTATCCCATGGCCATTGACTTTGTTATGGTTGATACTGTGGTTACCCTACTTGCTACACACCCATCCTTGGTGTCTGACACACATTTAGATCTTGTAACCTGAGTTAATGTGGAGTCACACTGTGTCTTGTCATGCCTTTCCAATTCTATGTCCACTGCACTCCTCTATCACATACCTGTCCTGCACAGATAGCAAGAGTGAAGGTTCTACCATGTGAAATATATCCCAATTAGTCTTCATGCCTGTGCCCTCATCATCTAACACAGGAATTCTTAACCTCTTGGGATGGTGCAGCCCAGAAGAGTACTCTTCGTTACAGGTGCGGATTTCTCTTACACTCTTGGTTGTTCACATTCCTCCTGAAGTCCCTGGACATCCTCTCCCAAAGATGCTACACTAAAATTCACTCTCCCATTAAATAAATGGAAGCTATTCCGCATTATTCCATTACAATCTGTTGCCCATGTGCTTCTCCAGCCTTATTCCTCATGTGGTGGTTAATTTTATGATATCACCATTCCTATAGCAAGTGAAAATGTCTTCATCTTTGTTCACACATCTTTCAATCTTGACCAAAAGACAAATATTCCTTAGTGAAAACCTCTGCTTCTATGGGAGGAGTCACTGATTTCTCAATGTAGTTATACTGTTTGGATAGGATAGCTGATATAACCGTTGTGGAATCTATGCACTCTTTGTATACCTCTATACTCCACTGTTAATCGCCAAGAAAGAAACATCACTACAGTTATTGTTGCTTCTGGTATCTGTACAATACTGTATATAGCAGGCATTCAACAGATGATTGTAGAATGAGCAAGAGTTTCATACTGTGTGTATTGCTTTCCCAAATGTGCTATAAGCTTTCCAAGAGTATAGATACTGTATGCTCTATATATTTTATCAACCACCAATTTGTAACCCCTTGTGCTTATTAGCTTTAACAGCCAACTTGACACAACCTAGAATCACTGAGGAGTAAGTTTTTTTTGTTAATTAACCAGTTAGTTAATTTTTCCAGCCTGATCACAGTATTTCCTCTCTCCTCTCCTTCCAGTCTCTCCCCCAACCTTCTCCCTCCCATCCACTCTCTCTCTCTCTCACTTCCCTTCAGAAAGGTGCAGGCCTTGCATGTACATCAGTCAGTCATGGGATATCAAGTTGTAGAGAGACTAAGCACCTCCTCTCTAGGAGAAAGTTTTAATGAGGAATTATCTAAAACAAGTTGGCCTGTGAGTGTATCTATGAGGGATGTTTTGATTGTTAATTGATAGAGAAGACACAGCCCATTATGGCAACACCATTCTCTAGATAGAGGATCCTAAACAATGTAAGAAAGGAGAAAGTTAGCTGAGTGCATGCAAGCACACAAGCAAACAAGGGACAACTTTATTAACTCCTTGTTTTTAACCTTGGATGTGATATGGCTAGCTGCTAGAGCTTCTGCCTTGACTTCCCTGAAATAATAGACTCAACTCAGAATTACAAGCTAAAGGAATTCTTTCCTTGTCTATGATGCTTGCAATCAGGGTTTGTCACAGCAACTGTCATATGCTCAATTGCTGGAAAGGGACACCATAACCAAGGCAACTCTCATAAAGGAAAGCATTTAATGGAGGTTTAGTTGATTCTCTTCATAGCAAAGAACATGGCATCACGCAGGCAGACATGGTAGCTGAGAGGTCTACAACTGGATCTGGACACAGCAGAAAGAGAGCTTGGAATGGGCTCTTTGAGACCTCAAAGTCCATCCCCAGTGAAACACTTCCTCCAGCAAGGCCACACCTCCTAATCCTTTCAAATAGCACCCCTCCCTGGTGATCACATCTTCAAATCTGAGAGCCTATTGAAGCCATTCTCATTCAAACAACCACACAACAGAAATGAAAAAAGGACACACACCTGTATTTCTTTGCACTAGAACATAACCAATAAGAACTCACTGAATGTAGTAATTCATAAAAATTAAAATGACTTAGCAGAGACATGGTTAAGGCTATAGATATAACAGAGGGCTGTAGCAAAGCAATAAGAAACCAAGCATTGGCACTTGCTAGTTACCAACACATGATTCAGTCTGAATGTGGTCTCTTGTGTTCCCCTTTTATTTAAATATTCATGTGGATGGCCACAGAGCAAAGCTGATTTCTACCAAGGACAAGAACACATCTTGGCTGTGTATCTGATCTATGTGCAATTTTGCATTTATATTTTGATGTATTTTTTATACACGGTTTCACACCATAGTTCTAGACTGGCCTTCAACATATGACTACCTTCCTGAATGCTGGGGTTACAGGAATATGTCATCAGGCCTACTTCTCTTTGTTTTTCACAGAAGTAAATAAATATTATTTAAGAAAGCCAGTAAGAATGGACTCTAGGTAAACTAATAGAGTCTAGAAAAGAAAATCTTGAACATTATTTTTAGATAAATTCAAATTAAATGGGCCCTGAGTCTAGCCTGGAAAACTTCCCCAAAAGCAATGATAGTTGTGTTCCGAAATAAGCAAGTTATAACTTATTTTCTGCTTGACAAAATATTCCCTTTTAACCCCTTTAGAAGTGATTCTAGCTCTTTACACTGCTTATCCGGACAATTAATATTTAGCTATTACTTGATTTATTAGTTTAATGAGTGTAGTAATTGGAATGTAATTGACCCCCATAATATCATAGCCAGTGGCACTGTTAGGAGGTGTGGCTTTGTTGGAGTGCACATGGCCTTGTTGGAGGAAGTATGTCATTGTGGAGACCAGCTTTGAGGTTTCCTATGCTCCAGATACCGCCCAATGTCTCAGTCAACTTCCTGTGGCCTGCATATCAAGATGTAGCCATCACCACATCTGTCTGAATGCCAGCATACTCCCCACCATGATGATAATGGACTGAACCCCTGAAACTATAAGTGAGCCACCCCAATTGATGATTTCTTTATAAGAGTTGTTGTGGTCATGGTGTCTCTTCACAGCAATAGAAACCCTAAATAATGATGAGTTTAACTTATTTTTATATTATTGTCTTTTAGCTAATAAACAGGGCAGAAACTCTTCCCCAAAAGGGGCAGACAAAAGTTTCCCCAAAAAAGAAAAAAATCCTGGTGATGAAGCCATCTTTCAGTCTAACCCACTCCTTAGACTTCTGGTAAACCCAATTGTCTCTTTGTTTAACAGAACAAAATGAATTGGTCTAGAAGGCAACCAGATTTTCACACTGTACAGATGGTTGTGGTAATCGCCACTTCGGTTCATATTCCTCTTAAAACCACTAGGATGCCAATATTAGTCTAACCACAACTGTTTCTGAAGCAAGGTAATGGAGACACAACGATAAGACTACATGTCAGTCATGCAGTCAATGAACTTTGGAACTAAGGACCAAGGCAGTCTGAACCCAAGGGGCCCAGGCTCCTCCACAGATCACCATTCTTAGGAGCTCCACCCAAAGACATTACAAGCCAAAGACAAAGATTTCACATCTGGGAACAAGGTCATTGCCTCGGAACTCATCCATAGACTCATAAATCCCCTCCGTAATTGCCTGTAATTATTTGCCACAAGGCCAATAATACGTTTTGAGAGGAAAATGTTAATTTCCAGAGCAAAGGTTGAAAATTCTACTGAGTTCCATGAAAACAGACTTGGTGAGCTAAGATGGATTGACAAAAGTTTCAGCATTTCCCTAAAATGTGATTTCGGCTCATTTTTGGTTTTATTTCATATTTTTGAGACAACAGTTTTCAATGTAACCCTGGATGGCCTGGTACTTAGTATATAGCAAAGGCTAGCCTTAAATTCATGGCAAATCTCCTGCCTCAGGCCAAGTGTTAGATTAACAGGCATGCCCCACCACACCCAGCTTGGAAAATGCCTATTTTAATTCACAAGCAAATAGAAGATGGTGTATCATTAATGCTCACAGGTAAGAGTTTCAAACTTCCTTATGCACAAAGAACATTAGCATTCTTCATTCAAAGGGAAGGCTTTTTATGAAATGTCAAGAGGTTTTCCCACTCACTTAAGAAAACTGTCTTCACCCCAAAATACAAGCAAGTGCTCATTTTCTACACTAATGGGAAACAAGAGTAGCCTGGTCTCAAGTCCCTAAAAAAAAAAATCCCATTTGCTCAATATCTTTTTTATCTTTTGTCACTTACTAATGTGTAACCAAATGACTCAATTTGAGTTTCATCACCTGGCCTTTCTCCCTCACACCAATCTGTTACAAGTGCTAATGAATGGCGAGGTCCAGAAGCCCGAAGAGGCAAGAAGCAGAGTATGCAGAGGACACAAAAGAGGTAAAGGAAGAGAGAGGGGGAGCTGCAGTTTGACTCCACACCTTCTTTTTCAGAGAGTCCAAAGTCTGATTTCCAGTCTACTTTTCACAGGTAATGTGACATCTGTTAGAAGAATAAATTTACATACCTGCTGAATTATAAAGAAATTTACTCGCCTCTACACAGCTCTGAGTGAACAGCTACGCCTCATCACCCAGGAATGGACAGATATAACAAGCGAAGGAAAAGGAGAGGCTGCAGGAAGGTCAGAGGACACAAAAGAGACAGACAGCAGCCTCTGCCTTGGGAAGCAGATCACGAAACCCAGAAAGCCCGGTTCCTAGGTAAATGCATACACAGGCAGAATCCCCCAGCATCCATACTTAAACACATGACACCAAGGACCCCAAACAGCTCCTTTTCAGCACTGGTCTACTGCCCAGTTTTGAGGATGAGTCATAAATTGGTTCATTAATAATCCCATCACAGAGATCGAATCAACATGTCATCACATAAAAGTTCACACAAACACATCCAGAATTGCAAGTAGGAATTTTTGCTTAGAAAAATCATTTGGGAAGCTGAGGTCATTGGAGACTGCATGGCTGCGACAGTGATAAACTTCAGGATGGAGCAAAGAGGGCCATGTGCTGTGGTGACCGTGTTCTAGGCTGAGTCAGAGCCATCAAGTTCTAGACAGAAATCTATCCAGTAACAGCTGTCCGGGCATAAGCAGACCTCCCTAAACCTGGTTTTCTCTTTAAAATGAGAGATTACAACTGTTTCCTAAATGCCTTCTGTCACCACGTGTGTGTAACTGACACTCTTCCCCATTGCTCAGACCAGCCCGAACAGCTGTGGCCAGCTAGAATTTATTCAACGAGCCCCATGAGGGTACAGCCCATTTCTCAGAATTCTTTCCTAAGAGTAACAAAGTGCAAAAGAGAGCTTTGGAGGAGAAGGAAGTGTCACACTTAAGTCTTCTTGTCACTCCTCCAACAGTGATGACACCACCGATGCCAACACAGGTAACTGTCAGGAAGAACCATCCCATAACCAACGGGTAACAGGACTGACTCTCACATGGGTCACTTTTCTAATCAGAGGCAAGAGGAAAGGAAAAATAAAACAGGAGGAAAGGGCGACATGAAGAAGGTGGGAAGGGGACCGGAGCTATGTTTATCGACTTGTTCTGAAGACTCGTAGAGACTGGTTTAGACAGTCCTGCTAAATGGGAGTGGCAACAAGTCCTATGTTCCATATATTGTCTTTTCTTGCCTGTGGGGAACTTGAGAAGGCCATAGGGCACTTGTCAGGGCAGATTTACTATCTAACCTCTTGAGGTAACTCTTGTATTTGAAGGATCACAGAGCTAGCTACATGTAATCTAATGGAATGGAATCCCATTGAAATAAACTCAAAATTGACTGACCACCCCCCCCCATCTAGGATCTCACAGTCCAGTGGATCGGAAGGCTGAGGAACTGTGTGTTGTCATGAGGTGAGAGTGGGTGAAGCTGCAGAACAATGCCCTTGGGTCTGAATAGCTGAGGAGGACACTGGGCACACAAACCCTGAGAAAGGGTATGCCTAGCAGAAAGAGCCAAAGTATGCAGTGTGAGAAATGGCAGTTAATTGGTTGCTAACTATATGGTACTTGGAGAAGGAGGGCAAAGGGAACACTGGGGACACGAACCTGGAAGAAGGTCAAGATGTTCTAGAAATACATTGTCTGACAACCTATGTTAAAAAGATAGTAACTGCAAGTCCAAACCCCAAACACGTTGTAGGATTGCTGCCCTTCACAAGAAGTATCACACACATCAACCCAACCTTTGCTCACCACAACATCTACATAGCATACCGTGTGTGTTCCTGTGTCTTCTTCAAATAACACCATCTACAAACATTTCCTGGTTACAGTGGAGTGCCCCACTATGTCTTCTGAGAATTAACCAGGGCTGTTTTTGTTATTGTTGTGCCAGCAGTGAAACATGATTTCCCCTCTGAGCTTGATTTTGGTAGAGATGGTAGGAAAATCGAGGAGGAGTAGCTGGAATGTTCAGTCTTGGCTTCCACATCTAAGAGAGCCCTTTGCAACTACCTACCAGTGTCACAGTGACTGGTCTGTGATTGTGTTAAGATTTGGCCTTGCCACAGTGAGATAGGTGTTCAGTGTGACATAATCTCTGGTTGTTTTGCACCCCTTCTCCAGATCTCTCTTCTCTAGAATCCTGTGTGTGCATCAGGCTTCCTTCCAGCCAGCCTTGCTGACCTGGACAGTGCTGTGGTCCCTGAGCTATGTTATTGTGGATTTGATATTTCTGCTCCTTTTCTTCAAATCCCCACCTCAGCCATTGTTGATGGAGTCCAGGAAGCTAAGACTACTTCAAACCTACAAAAACCTCTTCAGGTCATCCTTTCTTCTAGTTTTCTTTAGATTTCCTCTTAGCAGGGCCTAGAACAGTGCCTAATATACAGTGAATAGTCAATCAATATTGCTGAATGCATGAACTCATAAACTGAGTCAGCCACCCACTGAAGCAAGCTGGAGACTTGACATCATCAACTGGATGAAGTGTGGGCATGTCACACAAACTCCGCTCATCACTGTAAATCAGATTGTTGACAGTGATTTCAATTACTCCATGGCAAACAAGAACAAGGGCCCCATGTAATGCCCAGGAAGTCAAGAAAGTTAATAAAACAAGGATTTTTGGAGCCTGAGGAACAAGATAGGTAGCAGGTAAAGCTGGCTGACTACTTTAGGCACATCCGTGTTGCTGATCCCCAGCACAGATAGATTGTCTCAGCCTAACCGACCTCTGAGTCTGAAAACCCTCTCCTTTCTAGATGGCATCCTCTGATGGGTTTATCCACACAGTGGTCTCAGAAGCAACATGAAGTCTCCTGGTGTAAGAGCATAGCCTCCCAGCCTCCACTTCATCTATTCTGTCTGATCTTGCTCAGAGGAAAATCAGCATCAACATTACATGTCCTTATTTCTCTCACACATGGCATTCATAACACACATTGTATTAGGTCAGAAGTTCTCTGGTTGTCCTGTCAGTTCTCTAAGTTACAAAATGTTACAAAGCCAAGAAACAAACCAACAAGGAATCTTGGATTTCACTATCTTCCCATACCCAATGTTTTATTGTTGTTGTTGTTGTTTTCAAATGCATCTCCCATTCAGGGCCAGCTCTCCATCTGTTGGCCACTGGGCTGGGCTGCTGTGAGCTGAAGCCACTTGTTTTCTACACACCTGGGAACCATGTGTGGCACACCTCCAGCTTTGTGCCAACTTTATTTCCCAGAAACACCTTGGGATGTGTTTCTGGGAACCCTTTAATAGCCCTGCTTCAGAGCAGAGTAAAAGAAGATATCTCAGAGAGCCCAGGAACTCTGCAGTTCCTTTTCTCTGCTTTCATCAAAAGGATTTCAGAGAACCAGCCGTAGAAAACTACGCAAGGACAGTTCCTGGGTCTGCACTCCAGTGATTGATATTTTAGACTGCGACCTTGATTTCCCTAGAAACCCCACTGGACACATGGGCTCCCCCATGCTTCCACACCTGTGTGCACACATGCAGTCCCTCAAAAAAACAATCCAAACCTCAAACAACAGCCACACTCGAGTTCTCCCATCAGATGCCAGCCAACTCAAAGTGTTACAAACTGGGCAGACAGGTGGAGGCTGGGGGTGCAGGTTTCACAGGTGCCTCATAGAGAGGAATGTGTCTTTCTTATTTTAGGGGAAATTTCTGAGATGTGCTTTCTGAGACACTATCCCTGAAATCCTATAATACCACAAAAATAAGAGAACCACCCTGTGACAACCGAAAGAAATGTTTCTATGGTGCTCAGTGGCATTTGACAATGCAAGCAAGGCCTCTTTACCAATCCCTGTCCCTTGATTTCTACCCCATATATTGTAATATTTTCTTTATGCTTTATTTATCTTATAACTATGAAAATATATGTTCATCAAGACTTGTTACCTGAAGAGTGACAAAGTCTATGCTTGATCTAGATCTATGTTCATTCTCATGGTCAATAATAATGGCAAAAAATGAGTGGGAAATTCAGTATCAATGTGCCTTGAAAAATGACCCCCATAGTCTCAGGTAGAAGGGGAAAAGTGACATCTATCTGTATAGTAACTAGAAAGTGCTGTCTAACAGAAAAGATGTCCCCAGGGCTTTAAAGCCCACTCATAATGAACAGGCACCTCAAGAAAGGCTTCCAGGTTAGCTCAATAAAATAATCAATAAAATGCAAGTCAATGATCAAATTTGAATTTCAGATTAAAAAAAAACAAATAATTTTTAACAAATTGTCACACAAGGCATAACTTAAAAGTTATTTGTTACTTATCTGAAATTGCAACTTGCATCTGATCTGGAAGCCCTAAACATGACACATTAAAGGAAGGCCATAGGGATGGGTGGGTCCCACCACAATTACATACTTGAGCTCTCAACAGTAAAAAAAAAATGTTAATGATCACGGGCTTACTCATTATTTTCTCCTCAAGAGACCAACTCCCATTTGAGTGATGAGAGCGTACACCTGGACCAGTCGTTTGTCACATTAAATTAACATGTACCTGTTTACTGTAGTTATCTGGGAGGTAGAGGGCTGCACCTCATGATCCGCCTAGCTTAAATCACTGCATTAATTACCTTACTGTTGTGGGGGGTGGGGAATCACCATGGTCAAAAGCAATCTATGGAAGAAAGATTTTATTTCAGAGGTTTAAGAGTCCATGGTGACAGGGACGTGGGACAACAAGCATCAGGAATGGCAGTAGGAGTAGGAAACTGAGATGACACATCTTCAACCACAACACAATGACCCCCAGTGATATACTTCTGCTGGTGAGGCTGAGCCACCTCCCCATAGAGTGCCACCAACTGCAAACCAAGTGCTCAAATACCTGTCTCTATGGGAGAGATTTTTCACTGAAACCCCCACAGTTACTGAAAAGAAGACTCTTCACCTGTGAGTGAAATTCCACGAGGCACTCGGGGTTCAATATCCTTTCTCAGCTCCTTCATGTTATCCTTTGGTAGTGCCCATCAGAAAGCTTTGGCCTGGTAGCTGGAGATGGAGATTGACTGGTAGAATGTTTGCCTAGCATACATGAGCATTGATCCTCAGCACTGCATGGAGTAAGTGTGGTGGCAACTGCCTGCACTCCCAATGCTGGGGAGGCAGAAGCGTGAGAATCAGAAATTCAAGTCATGGTTGACGATATAGCAAGTTCAAAGTTACCCTGGACTATGTGAGTGAGACCTTTTCAGAAAGAAGGGGGAGAAGAGAGGAGAGGGGAAGGAGAGAGAGGGGGGAGGAGAGAGAGAGAGAGAGTTTGACTTGAAAGTTAAATGATCATCATCCATAGAGAAGGATTGGCTTCTAAGTTGTCTGACCTGACATTCTTACACACAGCATCACTTGTGTCCAAGGAAGCCTTAGACTGCAGGGTGCTGGGCAAACACCTCTCAAAATATCACAAGAGCAGGTTTGCTTCCCTAGTGAAAGTCACATTACTGAAAAGATAGTGACAGTAGTTTCTCAAAACAGGAGAAAATACTTACTTATCTACACTTGTTCACAAAAGAAAATGAAAACCAACCTTAAGCATCTTCTTCCTTCAAATAGTTTTGCTTTTCCATGTGGAAGACATAAAATGCTAATCAAAGCATATTTAATTCCCATTCGCTTTCTTTCTAGTGTTGTGAAATGTGAAGTGATTGCTGAAGCCTTTTCAAATACTTTAATTGGCAGTTCTGATAATTCCTTAACTCGCTAAGAATGTTAAAGTGAACAAACTGTTGTTCACTTCCTTCATTCTAGATCCCATCTTGGTAAATATAAATTTCCACAGAACAAGCTGTCATTTTACTTTGCAGTTATAAACCACCAGCCACAATAAATGTGTTAAACATTTATCAGGAACACTAATTATACACCTAACATGTGGCTCTAACCATTGTTGTACTTATTAAATTTACATTTCATTTTCTGGGACAATATTCAACCACAGAGGGAAAAATTTAATAGTAAACGGAACAAAAAAAATCAGCGTTCAGCTTATAAATTAGTCTCCAAGAAGACACATGATTTTCAACAGCGACAACGTGTTTTCTTCAATTTCTGTCATTACTAAAATGGCCTAATGTGAGTTTCATTTTTACATCAGTAAGAATAGAGTTAAAATAGCACCCAGCTGCCTTTCAAATCTAAAGAGAGTCAGTATGAAGCTCTAGAGAAATCTGGCAAGGTAAGCTCTAACCTTTGAGCTTTGGGGAAAGAAAGAAAAAAAACAGAAAGGTAATCTTCAATCAAAAGTAAACAAGATATAATAATTAGGACTGAGAGAAAACAATCCAAATATAAGTATAGGAGATGCATCTCCACCATGGAGCTAAAGCTGAACTCCAAACAGAGGTTAACGTTTTTCACAAGGACCATGTACCAATTAAACAGATGGACTGTCTGGGCAGGTGCAGCTAGTGCACTCGAGTTAGCCATCATGTTAATTTCTTAGCAACCAGAATCAAGCATTCCCTCATTCCACTTTGTGTTTGTTGTTTTGCGCTTCCATTGCAAATGCCTGAACTACAACAATTAGCCCGGACACAGTGTCCCCAGGGTGAATGGGATTGACTGTGCTTCTGTCTATTAAGTGTGATGGAGTGGAGAGGAGTCGGTCAGCAACACAGCCCTGACACGCTCTCCCAGCTGGAGAACCTGGGGAAAGTCACTTCGCCTCTTAGGACTTCATTTTCTTCATCCAGAAAATGAAGGAGCAGAGAGAAATCGTGACTAAGGTCTCCTTAGGTTAAAATGCTGGGAATTCTGAGGTCTCGTCTCTACAAAAGCAAAAGGGTAAAAGCAGAGCACGGCTAGCCTCTTGGCTAAATTAAAAATACTACGGCTTTATGTTTTTTTTAAACGTGGACAGAGGACTAGACCAAATGAACACTGTAACTCCAACCCAATTTCAAACTCTGAGATTTCTCTCACATGTGAAGAAATTAATAAGGTTGCTATCAGCAAGCGTTGTGAGGATAACATTTAATAGCTCATTCTGATAGTAGAAGAGAAAGCAGCCCCCTAGTTAATGGAAAAATGTTTAAACACACTTTGAGTAAGAATCATAAAAATAGCCATTTCCCATAAAACTAACTGAAAGCAGCAGCCCCAGGACATGGTCAAAGATGAAAGCATGCCACAACAGAAAACTCAAGACATTGCAATCATCTAAAGGACCAACAGGCCAGAGATGTGATCAGTGGCAAAAGGCATCCTGTCAGCTTTTCCACAAAGAATTCCACTGGTTTAAGGTTTCAGCTTCGTTTTCTAGATTTTCAATCCCCAGTCCTCTAGTTCTGGCCCTGTGACCTGTGAGCCTCTTTGTAGTTTAGTCCCTTCATCCATAAATGAGAACAATAGTACTGGCTATTAGGGCTAACATAAAAATTAAACAAGATCATCTCTGTAAATTTATCAACAAGTTGCCCTGGACACTGTGCTCAGAATTCCCCAAGCACACAAGCCGTTGGTATTATCTGTCTCTTTGAGTCTTAATAATTTACGGTATTTTTTTGGGGTGGGGGTTTCAAGACAGGGTTTCTCTGTGTAGCTTTGGAGCCTATCCTGGCACTCGCTCTGGAGACCAGGCTGGCCTCGAACTCACTGAAATCCGCCTGTCTCTGCCTCCTGAGTGCTGGGATTAAAGGCATGCACCACCAACGCCCGGCTTTACGGTAATTTCTTTTTCACTGAAACAATTTGGCTAAGTATTTGCAATTCCATGGTATGGGGTAGCAAGAGCACACTGCCTGAGGAGGCCAAGCTCAGTATCTGCTCACAGCCTTGCCCAGGTCCTGCACAAGGCTGCATCCTCATTCTCCAAGAACCCCCCACCTCCTTGAGCATCCCTTCTTCAGTCAAACACTCTGTGACCTCTGCCTCAGTGGACTAGGACTGGGGACTGGCTAGTTTGCTAATGCCTTCCCTCCTCAGCACCTCTAGTGGGATTCTTAGTTCACTGTCATTTCTTTTTTTCTGTATTTTTTTTATTAGAAGGAAAATTGTTTTACATGTTAATCCCAGGTCCCTCTCCCTCCCCTCCTCCCCTGCCCCCCCAACTAATGCCCTACCCATCCCATACCCTTTCTGCTCCACAGGGAGGGTGAGGCCTTCCATAGGGGGTCTTCAAAGTCTATCATATTCTTTGGGATTGGGCCTAGGCCAACCCCCTTGTGTCTAGGCTCAGGGAATATCCCCCCATGTGGGATGGGCTCACAGAGTCCATTCCTGTGCTAGGGATAAGTACTGATCCACTACAAGGGGCCCCATAGATTTCCAAGGTCTCCTCACTGACACCCACATTCAGGGGGTCTGGATCAGTTCCATGCTGGTTTCCCAGCTATCAGTCTGGGGACCGAGAGCTCTCCCTTGTTCAGGTCAGCTTTTTCTGTGGGTTTCACCAGCCTGGTATGGACCCCTTTGCTCATCACTCCTTCTTCTCTGCATCTGGATTTCAGTTCAGTTCAA